>NW_023624040.1:0-4014 GCF_014905685.2 Nematolebias whitei | reverse complement strand
GGTGGGCTTATGAAGGGGATTTTACATAAGGCCTTAAACTATATGCATCTGGTGTGTATGCTATTATGGTTGGGAATAGCTACAACTACCAGTTAAGGGGTGGAGAATGCTGAAAAGGGGTACTACAGGGGTTTATGCCTATAGAAAAGTGTTCCAAACTATTTTTCCATTTCTAACTTGGTTTAAGTTAGCTTTACATGGTAAAATATAGTTTGGTGTAATTGTCTGTTGTCTTTGTAGACGAACGACTTGAGATTGGGTGTTTGGTTTTCCCATAAATGTTTTGGAAGTCTATGGCGAGACTTATCAAAAAGAATTAGCTATCCCCCCGAATAGAATTGTTCGAGTAGGTTCGGCTTAAGCGTTGTGAGATCAATGTAGATTATGGTACTCAAAGTAGCAATAATATACATTGACTCCGCAAAGATTGCAATTTAGTGAATGAACTGCATGTTGGCATGGTTAAAGGCTTCTTAGTCTCTAACTTAACTACACACAAGATTCATTCTTACCTCAGAAACAACCAAAATCAACTAAACAACGTTCCAACACCGACAAGAGTAGTGACTAAGCATCTAGAAACATCGTTTCACTGCTTCTCCTCACCCTGGTTGCCAGATTTCAGTCACGCTGTCCCGTTTTATCAAGGGTAGGTCCTGTGAGTTTAAACTATGGTTAAGTTTATTATCCATTAGTTATCTTCTACAGGGATGGCCCTTGTTCCCACGAGGTCAGATTTTGTGATGTCATTGTCTCCTAAGGAGTTATTGCACGCCTTGTGTTGTTTAACCTGGTTACGGTGTACCCATTTAACAGTTGGCTCTTTTTGGCCTTTACTGATTTTTATCTGGTAGATAATTGGAGACACTTTGTCAGTTATCAGATGGGGTCCAGTCCATCTGGGCATCAGCTTACGGGCGAGAGTTCCGGTCCCGGACTCTACTCTCCCAGTTTTGGGTGCAAACGTGTAGTACCAGACCCTGTCTCCCACTTGGAGTTCCTCGTAAGAGGCCTTTTGGTCGTAGTACGCTTTGCGTCCTTCAGCTGATTTTTCCAGGTTTTTCTGTGCGAAAGCAAAAGTGTTCTTAAGATGTCTTTCCAAGTTTTTCATGTATTGTTGTGTGGTGTAGGCTGTTGCCATGGCAGCATCGCCTGGTTGGTACAGCAGGTGCAGAGGGAGAGTCATTTGTCGACCCGTCATCATCTCGAAAGGAGCGATGCCAGTCGACGTGTGTGGAGTGGCCCTTATGGCCATGAGGACCAGAGGGAGTTTCACGTCCCAGTCCTTGTGGTTTGCGGCTACGTATTTTTTCAAAATACTCACCACAGTCCTGTTTGCTCTCTCAACCTGGCCTGAAGCCTGTGGGTGGTAGCCAATATGGAAGTTGGCTTTGACGCCTAGCGTCTTCCACAGTTCCTTCATTACTTCACCTGTGAAGTGTGTACCTTGGTCTGAGTTCACCCTAAGGGGAAGTCCAAACCTTGAAAATACATGATTCATTAATAACATAGCAGTGGTTTGTGCTGTGTCATTAGGGGCTGGTAGACATTCTACCCATTTGGTAAACGCGCAGGTTACCGTGAGAAAATATTTATTTCCTCTAGAGGTCTTAGTGAGTGGTCCGACCCAGTCAATCTGGAGGTCCGACCATGGAAATGCAATGCCTCTACTATGCAGTGGTGCTCTGTGAAGTGGTCTGGATGGTTGAAACTGGCCACAGATCAGGCACCCTTTTATGTAGTCCTTGACATCCTTTTTCATTCCAGGCCAATAAGCAATTTGTTTTAATGCTTTCAGCGTGGCATTGTCACCCTTATGTCCTGCGGACGGAAGGTCATGTGCATGGACTAACATCACCCCCCTGTGGTCATGGGGGACCACGAACACAGGTGAGGACGTCCGTCCATGAGCGAAAGTTAGGATGCCTTTAAGTAGTTTTAGCTGTTTTCGCAGCTGAAAGAGGACTTTGAGGTCTGGATTGGAATCCAGCTCGTCTTTCGATGGAGTGTATTTGTCTGGGTCAGTCAGATACAGCATCATCGAGTTAATTGCAGGATCCAACTTCTGAAGTTGGATGATGTCTGGGTCAGTCAGCATTGGGCGCACAGAAACTGTGTTATCAGCAGGTTTAGCTGCAGCTTGTGCACGTGTGACTGCCATTACCTCAGTTGTAGCTTGTGACGACTGAGTGTTGAGTAGCCAGGAGGGGTCAAAGGACCACGTGGGTCCGTCAACGGCTCCTTCCTTGGCTAGGGAGTCTGCAAGGTCATTGTAGTGCTTGTCATCGCCTGGGACTCTGGAGTGTCCTGGAACTTTCTTCCAGAAGATCTGTAGATCATGTGATGTCACTAAGTGATCACATGTCATGAAAAGCTCTTTGTGTTTTACCACCTTTTTGTTGCTTGTGAGAAAACCGTTCTGTTTCCACAGAGCGAGATGACACAAGAAACTAAGTCGAGCATAGTTAGAGTCAGTGCAGATGACTAGCGTCTGGATGGAGCGTTCTACTGCCATCTGTAGGCCTATTAGGATTGCAGCTATCTCAGCGTACTGAGAAGACTGAGAGCCTAATTTATAGCCAAATGTGACCTGTTCTTGGTCCTGGAGGAGAACTCCTCCAACACCTGCTTTGCAGATTGTCTCGTGGTGGAATGAGCATCCATCCACGTACATTGTTGCCATATCTTTGCAGATATTGCTATCAAAGAAGTGGTGATTTGGGTCCTCAGCAGCTGAGGGTTTGCTCACAACCGGCTGTTGGGTGGCTGGTACATCCTGTGTACATTCTTGGCAGATTGCCAAATCAGTGCCCAAGTGCGACTTCTTATTTTGACCGTAGCGGATGTCTAGGTTAAAACTTTGAAGTGCCATAAGCCATGTTGCAACGCGTGAGTTTGTCACCACACCATCTCTGATGCGTTGGCTGTTCAGAAACGTTACTGGCTGGTGTTGTGTCTCAACAATAATCCTCTGTCCACCAATATAGCAGGAGAAATGTTTCACTGCCCACACAGTGGTCAATAGAGCCTTCTCACAGTCTGAATACCGTAATTCAGGGCCTGCCATTGTTTTGCTGGCGTAGGCCACAACACGCCTGTCTTTGTCGTGTATTTGGTACAGACCTGCACTCATGCAGTAAGTTGAGAAGCCCACTTCCAAGTAGAACTCTTTGTTGTAGTCTGGGTAGACTAGACATGGGGCTAGCTTGAGCCTGTCTTTGAGAGTGTTCATTGCCTGCTGTTGTGTATCAGTCCAGACAAAAGGAACGTCTTTCTTTAAGAGTTCAGTTAGTGGTTTTGCGAGGTCCGCATAATGCTCTATGAACTGGCGAGAGTAGTTACACACTCCCAAGAAACTCTGTAGTTCTTTGAGATTGGTTGGGACTTTGAGGTTGTCTAGGCCTTGGGTGCGAGTCAACTGTGGTTGTACTCCGTCTGGACCTACTAAGAGGCCAACGTAGTCCACTTTGGTTCTGCACCACTGGCACTTTGACAGTGAGATTTTAGCACCAGCAGTTGTTAGCTGATTTAGGACGTGGTCGATCTCAGCCAAATGAGAGTCCAGTGTTGGCTGCCTCAAAAGGATGTCGTCCACGTAGATCAGTGTCCCACGCTCGTGGGCGTCTGGACATGCTTTGTTCAAGAAGATGTTGAACTCTGCAGGTGAGTTAGCGTAGCCAAAGGGACACCTGGTAAAGGTGTATTGTCGGCTGCCAAAAGTGAAAGCTAGTTTGTGTTGATCCTCGGCGCGCACAGGGATGGTCCAAAAACCAGAGGCGACGTCGAGGGTCGAGAAGTACTTACCATCGGTGACCTTTGGCAGTTCCTGATGGAGCTGAGTCATTGGCCACCTGGATAAGGGTACTTGTTTATTTAGCTTCCTGTAGTCTATGGTAAGTCTCCACTTACCATTTGGTTTTAAAACTGGCCATAGAGGCGCAGAGTAGGTGCTATTACATTGTCTGATTATACCTTTGACCAAAAGGTCATCAATGATCTCCTGGACAGGCTGGT
>NW_023624039.1:0-4014 GCF_014905685.2 Nematolebias whitei | reverse complement strand
GTTGTTGGTAATTCCATAATGTTGTTGGTAATTCCATAATGTTGTTGGTAATTCCATTGCAGCAATGCTTTAACCCCCTTGGAAACAAAGTCTGTAATTCATTGGAAAAAGTCATATAATCCACAACGGTAAATCCACAACGATTGGGGGTGCTGACTGATCAGCATGTAGAGGGGTTCCCTCGATTGAACTGCAGAGGCGACCACTGGATGGAGTTTGGAGACCCACATTGGAGTTGTAGGTCCCTTCAGCGAAGGTTTCTGCTGGTGGTTCCCAGGGGATGCCATTCTGGTTCTATGTGTTCATGCAATTATGTGGTTTTAGTTGGGCTTATGAGTGGGATTTTACATAAGACCTTAACCTATATGCACTTGGTGTGTAAGCTATCATGGTTTAGATCAGCTACAGGTACCAGTTAAAGGGTGGGTCATGCTGAAAAATTATACATAGGGATTTATACCTATAGAAGGGCATTCCAAACTATTCCATTCCTAACTTGGTTTAAGTTAGATTTACATGGCAAAATATAGTTTGGTTCAATTATCTGTTGTCCCTTTAGACGAACAACTTGAGGTTTGTTTTTTTGGTTTCTTGAATGTCCTGGAACCTTTTTCCAGTAGACCTGTAGGTCATGTGATGTCACCAAGTGATCACATGCCATGAAAAGCTCTTTGTGTTTGACCACTTTCTTGTTGCTTGTGAGAAAGCCGTTCTGTTTCCACAGAGCGAGATGACACAAGAAACTAAGTCGAGCGTAGTTAGAGTCCGTGCAGATGACTAGCGTTTGGATGGAGCGTTCTACTGCCATCTGGAGAGCTATTAGGATTCCTGCTATCTCAGCGTACTGAGAAGTCTGAGAGCTTAATTTATAGCTAAAAGTGACCTCTTGTTGGTCTTGGAGGAGAATCCCTCCAACACCTGATTTGCAGGTTTGTTCGTGGTGGAATGAGCATCCATCCACGTACAGTGTTGTCATTGACCCCTCTCTCTGCTCCAATTTCAGGCCTATCTCTAATCTCCCATTTATTTCATAACTATTAGAGAAGGTTGTTTACAACCAGTTGTTACCATTTTTAGAGGACCATGGTATTACTGGGCCGTTTCAGTCTGGGTTTAAAGCCCGCCACAGTACAGAGAGTGCACTTTTGAGGGTTTCAAATGATATATTCTTGTCCACAGACTCCGGAAAGTCTGTTGTTTTAGTGCTCTTAGATTTGTCTGCTGCATTTGACACTGTTGATCACAGCATTTTAATCTCTCGTCTTGAGCACTGTGTGGGCATCAGGGGTGTCGCCCTCAATTGGTTTCGGTCATATTTAACCAATAGGAGTTTCTGCGTAAAAATCGACAATTTTATGTCTTCCACTGCTCCTCTTCCACATGGTGTCCCCCAGGGCTCAATCCTTGGCCCTCTTTTATTTGCCCTTTACTTACTCCCCCTTGGCTCGATTTTTAGGAAGCATGGCATTTTATTTCACTTTTATGCTGATGATTGCCAGATCTATTTTCCCATGGCACAAAACAACACAGTTCAACAACTTACACACTGCCTTAATGATGTTAAGACATGGTTCTCTCTTAACTTCCTTAGTCTAAATGAGAACAAGACTGAAGTTATGATGTTTGGACCAAGTTGCCGTTCCTCTCCCAGCATAGATCTTGGCTCGCTGTCATTTTATCTCAAGGACTGTGTCACCAATCTGGGGGTGAAGTTTGAGTCTGATTTTAAATTTTAAAAACAGATCAGCAGTGTTGTTCAGAAAAGTTTTTATCAGCTCCGCCAAATAGCAAAAGTGAAACCAATCCTAGCAAGACCTGACTTGGAGAAATTAATTCATGCTTTTATCACAGCTCGTCTTGACTACTGTAATGCGCTGTATGCAGGCATTAGCCAGACGTCTCTTGCTCGTTTGCAGCTTGTGCAGAACTCTGCTGCTCGCCTGTTAACTCAGGCTCGTAGGCGCGAGCATATTACTCCCATCCTGGCGTCCCTTCATTGGCTCCCTGTGCACTACAGAATTAATTTTAAGCTTTTGCTGTTTGTTTTTAAATGTCTGAACAACCTTGCCCCACCATATCTGTCTGAGCTGCTTCAGCCTTACTGTCCACCCCGATCCCTACGATCAGCTGATCAGCTGCTGCTGACAGTCCCTAAAACTAGGCTGAAGCTCAGAGGTGACAGAGCGTTTGCTGTTGTTGCTCCCAGGTTGTGGAACTGTAACGAACCCCCAAATGTCTGGACCAAAATCACCACAAACACCAAGACTCAGGTTAAAAGGTTTATTTTTCTTGGTGGGGCCTTGCCTCTCAAAGTGAACCTGGCTCTGGTGTCGGTCTCAGGGTAAACGACTGGAACGAGTCTAAGGACAGGGAGAGAACGGTTAGTGGCCCGACGGGAGACAGAAGCAAAAGCAAAAGTCAGAATACGGAAACCACTAACCGTTACTCTGTCAGGAGGGGGTTCAGAGGAGCTGAGACGTTCCAGCCCGGTGGGATCGCTGCAGGGGGGATGGTCCTGGTGAGAGGAGACAGCCAGCTGCAGTGAAGAGCTCGAGGATGGATGGGAGGAGATGACACACTGGTCCGTGAGGCGTGAGGCGAAGTCAATCAGGCGAGGGTCGAAACCGGAGATCAGAAGAGCGTCAGTCCAAAGCAGGAGCAGGCGAGGAGGCAGTGTGAAGGAGGCGTAGGTCGGTGCCGATGAATGGAGGCGTAGATCCGGTGAGGAGCGGTCTAGAGGCGAAGTCAGGCGAGCGAAGGTCCTAGAACGAGAAGTCAGCACGAGGAGGCGAGGATACATAAACCAAGGAGCGGGACAGGAGCAAGGAATGCAAAAACAAAAACTGGACAGGAGGGGAACTATGAAAAAGAAACAAAACACTACAAGGGAAACCAGAAACTATGAGCGCGGGATAACTACTTGCAGTAAAACTGTGTTCGACTATCTGGCACTCACCCTTCTTCTTCTTCTTCTTTGAGGTTTATTGGCGGTTGGCAAACAACGAAATTGGTGCATTACCGCCACCGACTGGTAAGGAGTGTGGACCAAAATGTCACTCAAGGATTAAATCCTCTTAAATAACTGTGTTGATTTAAGATAATGAAAGATTATCTGATAAATTTTACTATTAGAGTTATTTCTGAATAAATCAATTAATTCTAGTTTTACTTTAATTTTATTTAAATTTTGAATCAACTGTTGTCTTTCTTCCTCATACATTTTGCAGTGTAACATTACATGCTCTACTGTCTCATCTGCTCCACAGTACTCATTTACCAGTACAGTGTTTCCCTAAAATAAAAAGAGTGCTGTTTAACCCAGTATGCCCAAATCTGAGACGAGAAATAATTGTCTCTTCTCTCCTCGTCCTCCCTGTACTTCTCATGTCTCCAGTTTTCTTTTGGATTTTATAGAACCAGCGTCCTTTCTTTTCTTCCTCCCATATCTTTTGCCATTTATCCTTCATTTTCTGTTTTATTAAAAGTTTTATTTCTGATTTACTAAAATTAACTACTAAATTCACCGATTTATTTCTAGTGGCTTCCTTTGCAGCTTTATCTGCCATTTCATTTCCTGTAACACCATAATGAGCTGGTATCCATAAAAAATGTATCATTAGACCCATCATATTTATTCTGTATAGTGTTTGTTGAATTTCTATTAAAATATCTGGCCTGCTTTCTGAATGGTTATATTGTAAACTGACTAATGATGAACTGGAGTCTGAACAAATCACCAATCTCAATGGTCTTGTTTCTTCAACCCACTGAATGGCTAATAATATTGCAAGCATTTCCCCTGTGTACACTGAAAGTCCATCGTTACTTCTTTTTCTAACTTTGATGTTGAACTCTGGAACAATGAAGGCTACACCTACTTTATTTACTAAGTTCTTGGAAGCATCTGTGTAAATTTGAACATAGATGTAATATGTATCAATATGGTTCTGTACTGTATTTGAATTTTAAATGAACCCATTATTCTCATTTCTTTTTTTCAATAATGTAAAATCT
>NW_023624038.1:0-4014 GCF_014905685.2 Nematolebias whitei | reverse complement strand
AAAGAAACCCAGTTTAACTTTCAGTTTCTTTACCAAGTTTTCCACATGGAGCTTAAAAGAGAGATGTGAGTCGCCCAAGATACCCAAATATTTATAGGAATCAACAAACTCAATGGGGACACCATTTGAGGATAAAATTGGAGGAAGAACTGCTGGGACCAACTTCCTATTTGAAAAAAGCATCCCTTTGGTTTTGTCGGCATTTAGGACAAGTTTGAGGCGGAACAAATCTGTCTGGATGTTGTTGAATGCAGATTTCAAAAGCTGGAAAGCCTTAGCAACAGTTTTAGCTCAACAATAAACAACTGTGTCATCAGCATAAAAATGTATGGATGCATTAGGGATGTTTTTACCTACATTCCCCTCCCTGGGCTGCCACCTTACCGTGGTGGAGGGGTTTGAGTGTCCCAATGATCCTAGGAGCTATGCTGTCAGGGGGTTTATGCCCCTAGTAGGGTCACCCATGGCAGACAGGTCCTAGGTGAGGGACCAGACAAAGTGCAGCCCAAAGACCCCAATGATGAGAAACACAAATGGACCTAGTGTTCCCTTGCCCGGACGTGGGTCACCGGGGCCCCACTCTGGAGCCAAGCCTGGAGGTGGGGCACGCGGGCGAGCGCCTGGTGGCCGGGCTTTTACCCATGGAGCTCGGCCGGGCACAGCCTGAAGAGGAGACGTGGGTCCCCCTTCCCATGGGCTCACCACCTGTGGGAGGGGCCAAAGGGGTCGGGTGCAATGTGGGATGGGTGGTGGCCGAGGGCGGGGACCCTGGCGGTCTGATCCTCGGCTACAGAAGCTGGGTATTGGGACGTGGAATGTCACCTCACTGGTGGGGAAGGATCCTGAGCTGGTGTGTGAGTCTGAGAGGTTCCGGCTAGAAATAGTCGGACTCACCTCTACGCACGGCTCGGGCTCTGGAACCAGTTTCCTTGAGAGGGGCTGGACACTCTTCCACTCTGGAGTTGCCCCTGGTGAGAGGCGCCGAGCAGGCGTGGGCGTACTTATTGCCCCCCAACTTGGTGCCTGTGTATTGGGGTTCACCCCGGTGAATGAGAGGGTGGCCTCCCTCCGCCTACGTGTGGGGGGACAGGTTCTGACTGTCGTTTGTGCTTATGCACCAAACGGCAGTTCAGATTATCCACCCCTTCTGGAGTCCTTGGAGGGGGTACTGGAAAGTGCACCTTCTGGGGACTCCCTTGTTCTGCTGGGGGACTTCAATGCTCATGTGGGCAATGACAGTGAGACCTGGAGGGGTGTGGTTGGGAGGAATGCCCCCCCCCCCTGATCTGAACCAGAGTGGTGTTCTGTTGTTGGCTTCTGTGCTCGTCATGGATTGTCAATAATGAACACCTTGTTCAAGCATAAGGGTGTCCATATGTGCTCTTGGCACCAGGACACCCTAGGCCGCAGTTCGATGATTGACTTTGTCATCGTCTCATCTGATCTGCGGCCACATGTCTTGGACACTCGAGTGAAGAGAGGGGCGGAGCTGTCAACCAATCACTACCTGGTGGTGAGTTGGCTCCGATGGTGGGGGAGGATGCTGGTCAGACCTGGCAGACCCAAACGTATTGTGAGGGTTTGCTGGGAACGTCTGGCAGAGTCTCCTGTGAGACGGAGTTTCAACTCCCACCTCCGGGAGAACTTTGAACATGTTCCGAGGGAGGTAGGGGACATTGAGTCTGAGTGGACCATGTTTCGTGCCTCTATTGTCGAGGCGGCTTACCAGAGCTGCGGCCGCAAGGTTGTCAGTGCCTGTCGCGGCGGCAACCCTCGAACCCGATGGTGGACACCGTCGGTGAGGGATGCTGTCAGGCTGAAGAAGGAGTCCTATCGGGCCTTTTTGGCCTGTGGGACCCCGGAAGCAGCTGATGGGTACCGGCAGTCCAAGCGACATGTGGCTCTGGTGGTTGCTGAGGCAAAAGCTCGGGCATGGGAGGAGTTCGGAGAGGCCATGGAGAACGACTTCCGCATGGCTTCGAGACGATTCTGGTCCACCATCCGGCATCTCAGGGGGGGGGAAGCGGTACGCCACCAACACTGTTTATAGTGGGAGTGGTGTACTGCTGACCTCAACTCGGGATGTTGTGGGTCGGTGGGCGGAATACTTTGAAGACCTCCTCAATCCCACCGGCACGTCTTCCACTGAGGAAGTGGAGCCTGGGGACTCTGGGTCGGGCCCTCCAATCTCTGGTGCTGAGGTCACCGAGGTGGTTAAAAAGCTCCTCGGTGGCAGGGCCCCAGGGGTGGATGAGATTCGCCCAGAGTTCCTTAAGGCTCTGGATGTTGTAGGGTTGTGTTGGCTTACGCGACTCTGCAATATTGCGTGGACATCGGTGGAAGTTCCCCTGGATTGGCAGACCGGGGCGGTGGTCCCCCTATTCAAAAAGGGGGACCGTAGAGTGTGTTCCAACTACAGGGGAATCACTCTCTTAAGCCTCCCTGGTAAGGTCTATTCGGGGGTTCTGGAGAGGAGGGTCCGTCGGATAGTCGAACCTCGGATTCAGGAGGAACAGTGCGGTTTTTGTCCTGGCCGTGGAACACTGGACCAGCTCTACACTCTCAGCAGGGTCCTGGAGGGTGCGTGGGAGTTTGCCCAACCAGTCTACATGTGCTTTATGGACTTGGAGAAGGCGTTCAATCGCGTCCCTCGGGGGGCCCTGTGGGGGGTACTCTGGGAGTATGGGGTACCGGGCCCTTTGTTACGGGCTGTTAGGTCCCTGTATGACCGGTGTCAGAGCCTGGTCCGCATCGCCGGCAGTAAGTCGGGCTTGTTCCCGGTGAGAGTTGGACTCCGCCAAGGTTGCCCTTTGTCACCAATTCTGTTCATAACTTTTATGGACAGAATTTCTAGGCGCAGCCAAGGTGTTGAGGGGATCCGTTTTGGTGGCCTTAGGATTGCGTCTCTGCTTTTTACAGATGATGTGGTCTTATTGGCTTCATCAGATCGTGATCTACAGCTTTCGCTGGAGCGGTTCGCAGCCGAATGCGACGCGGCCGGGATGAAGATCAGTTCCTCCAAATCCAAGGCCATGGTCTTGAGCCGGAAAAGGGTAGAGTGCCCTCTCCGGGTCAGGGAGGAGGTCCTACCCCAAGTGGAAGAGTTCAAGTATCTTGGGGTCTTGTTCACGAATGAGGGAAAAATGGAGCGTGAGATCGATAGGCGGATAGGTGCAGAGTCTGCAGTGAAGCGGGCGCTGTACAGGTCTGTCGTGGTGAAGAGAGAGCTGAGTCAAAAGGCGAAGCTCTCAATTTACCGATCGATCTACGTTCCCACCCTCATCTATGGTCATGAGCTTTGGGTTGTGACCGAAAGAATGAGATCTCGGATACAAGTGGCCGAAATGAGTTTTCTCCGCAGGGTGTCTGGGCTCTACCTTAGAGACAGGGTGAGAAGCTCGATCATCCAGGAGGGACTCGGAGTAGAGCCGCTGCTTCTCCACATCGAGAGGAGCCAGTTGAGGTGGCTTGGGCATCTGTTTAGGATGCCTTCTGGACGCCTCCCTGGTGAGGTGTTCCGGACACGTCCCACCAGAAGGAGGCCCAGAGGAAGACCCAGGACACGCTGGAGGGACTATGTTTCTCGGCTGGCCTGGGAACGCCTCGGGATTCCCCCGGAAGTGCTGGCCCAAGTGGCTGGGGAGAGGGAAGTCTGGGCCTCCCTACTTAGGCTGCTACCCCCGCGACCCGACCCCGGATAAGCGGAAGAAAATGGATGGATGGATGGATGGATTTACCTACATTATGTATGTAGATTGTAAAGAGGGTGGGTTCTAAGACTGAGCCTTGTGGTACATCATTGTTGACTGTTAAATAACTGGAGGAAGTACCATTATGTTGAACACATTGCCTCTGGTCTGAAAGATAGTTAGAGAACAAACCAATGGTGTGTTCTTAGAAACCAATTTCTGAGAGTTTATGACACAAGATGTTATGATCCACAGTGTCAAAAGCTTTAGACAGGTCTAAGAAAAGTGCAGCACAATAATCCTTAGCATCCAGTGCTTCAACAAC
>NW_023624037.1:0-4015 GCF_014905685.2 Nematolebias whitei | reverse complement strand
CAAGCTTATTTTGGTTACAGAAATGAAACCGGAATGGAGGAAGAAGAAAATTTTAAATATGTTTTCAGCAAAAATCTCCACACTGACATACGCATGTCAGTACAAATTATGGCAAATTTCAGAGAAAAATCCATAAATGAGATTAAACAGTGTGCTGTGAATGTATTCGAGGCATGTTCTCATTATAAGACGCCCATAGAGGTGTTTCCTGGTATAAAGGTTAAACTCCACTCCCTAGAAATGGAAGGAAGGCGCGCGTATCCACCTCCTCCTAAAACAGGCGAGAAAAGGCAGTATTTTCAAACTAACAAACCACGTAATGAAGGTGCATGCTGGGACAAAAAGGCTCCTCTTTCAGAGGACGAACGTGATTATCGTATATGGGACATGCGTAGAACGCAAGGATATGGGATCCAAGAGGACCCATATTATCAGGGGAAATCCGAAGAGGAACCCCCAAAAGACGTACCTAGCCGTCTCCCACCTCGGACGAAACGTCCCGAGGCGAAAAAATCACAAAAGTTCCAGGAACAAGGCCCTAAACCTCTGAGCTCGGAAGAGACAGAGGAAATGCAAAGGTTTTTAGAAACTTTGATACACGCTGAAATGGGAACCCAACCAGGAGCACAGTGTAGTGATCTGATCGCTACTAAATCTGACGGCGCGAATGACAACATTACAGATGTCGGTGAAACACACCAAGACATTGCTGCTGCCTCCAACAACCCCTCATCGGACGAAGGGGGGATAAACTCACACACAAACGATGATGAGTCATCGCAAACTGAAAACTCAGAAACTGATTTTCAGGATTTTGAACTAGGCACTCCAGTTCTGGGAGGACTCCCAGATAACCTGGTACCGAGTCAAGAAGCTGGGCCAGTATGTTTCACAAAACCATCACAGGCCATCGCTCTTTTCTCAACCAATGACGTCGACCAAGGACCACAAACCTATGGTGCTTTACCCATAGACAGGTCCGACGACTCAGAAAAGGATTCGTTGGAGCTCCCCAAGGAGCGAGAACCCTTAACAGTCTCATCACAGATTGAACAGGTGGTCGCTCAAGCCGACGCTCTGACATCTGATGAAGAAAGAGACAAACTTCGCCAAGTTCTTTTAAAATATGAAAAGTCATTTTCAACTGACCCAGAAATCATCAAACTTCAGAAGTTGGATGATCCTGCAATTAAATCGATGATACTGTATCTGACTGACCCAGACAAATACACCCCATCGAAAGTCAAACTGGATTCCGATCCAGACCTAAAAGTCCTCTTTCAGCTGCGCAAACAGTTAAAACTACTCAAGGACAGCCTAACTTTAGCTCATGGAGCGATGTCCTCACCCGTGTTCGCAGTCTCCCATGACCGAAGGGGGGTGACGCCAGTTAGGATAATGCTACCAGACGCGATAACATGATCAAATCTGACATTCAGAGTGAGTGGCGCACCGAAACGTCGTTTTCTAGTTGCTTAATCACTGCTTTTGTCAATGTTGAGACGTTGTTTAACTGGTTGCTTAGTCACTGTTTTTGTCGATGTTGAGACATCGTTTAATTAGTTTTTGGTATTGTTTTTGAACACCCCAGGCAAGAATGAATTTTGTTGTGTAGTTAAGTTAGAGACTAAGAGGCCTTTGACCATGCCAACATGCAGTTCATTCGTTAAATTGCAATCTTTGCGGAGTCAATGTATATTATTGCTACCTTAAGTACCATAATCTACATTGATCTCACAACGCTTAAGCCGAACCTACTCGAACAATTCTATTCGGGGGGATAGCTAATTCTTTTTGATAAGTCTCGCCATAGACTTCCAAAACATTTATGGGGAAACCAAACACCCAATCTCAAGTCATTCGTCTAAAAGACAACAGACATTTGAACCAAACTATATTTTGCCATGTAAAGCTAACTTAAGCCAAGTTAGAAATGGAAAAATAGTTTGGAACCCTTTTCTATAGGTATAAACCCCTGTAGTTACCCCTTTTCAGCATGCTCCACCCCTTAACTGGTAGTTGTAGCTGTTCCCAACCATAATAGCTTACACACCAGGTGCATATAGTTTAAGGCCTTATGTAAAATCCCCTTCATAAGCCCACCTTAAACCACATAATTGCATGACACATTGAACCAGAACGGCACAGGCTGGACGTCGCTGGAGACAACCTTCGCTGGAGGCGACCTGCAATCCTGACGTTGGTCTCCACTCTTCATCCAGTGGCCGCATCTTCAGTTCAATCCAAGGGTACCCCTCTGTATGCTGATTAATCAACACTTCCAATCGTTGTGGATTTACCGTTGTGGATTATATGACTTTTTCCAATGGATTACAGACTCTGTTTCCAAGGGGTTAAAGCATTGCTACAATGGAATTACCAACAACATTATGGAATTATCATCAACACAATGGAATTACCATGAACATTGTGGAATTACCTTGACTTTGTTTTCCTTGCTGGATTACTTCTGACTTTGGTCTTCCTTGCTGGATTACGTCAAGCTCAAGGACATTTGAAGGTGTAAGTTCACGGTTGGAATTCATCCCCATGGACAGGCGATGATTTCCAAAGGGGGGACTGTAGTGAACTTGATCTGATGTCAAATCTGACCAGATGGACAGAAACTGTTATTTCATTGATCTGCATCCAGAAATACAGTTTGACCCATCCGGAGACTTTCTTTCTTGAATTAATCAAGTAGAAAAGACAATTCTCTATGATCATTACTATTTTACAAATGTTTGATAATCAAATTGTGTTAGTTCAAACAATGTTTACAGGTTGAAGAGAACTACACATTTTTATTTTACATAAACAGTAAGTAATGATTTTTATTCCTCATTCAAAGAAGAAATCAGGGTAATATGCATTTCTTGATTTTTCTGTCTTCAATGAGCAAATTTGTAAGTGTGTTAAAGTTCAGGTTTCGGTCAACTAAAAGTTTACTGCAAAGAAATGTCATGTTTAACTTTTACAGCAGATAATAGGAGTAGAGACTCCACGAAGTCTGGTTTTCTCCAATAATCTTTCTGTCTGTTTTAAACAAACTTAATCTCTATCCTTGAATTTTCATAACACCTTACATCACAAACCACACCTCTGTTCTGGTCCATCGACCAATCAAAAAGCTCTAAAATGACCCGGAAGTCGAACCCATTTAAATGTGGCAACTTCCCGGTTCTCTCATTGTGTTCGCGGATGCACTCGGATGCAGCTCATGGAGAAGTGTCAAAAAAAGGTCTGATGTCTGTGTCGAGTCTCTGTCGAAGAGAGACGCGATGAGATGAAAAGAGCTTAAAGGAGTAGAGCTCTGAATGAGTTCAGAGTTCTTGAATCCAGAATGCAGGGACGATTTTGGGAATTATAACTTCTGTTTGGATAACCTCGCACGACTCTCGAAGTATTTTAGCTGTTCTCAACGGAGACGCTGAAAGAGTCAAAGGAAGGACTTCACGCCGACCTGATCTATCATCAACCAGGTAAAAGTTCTACTTCGACCAAGCGTACCGTGACCAAGCTGAGAACTGAAGGAGCGTGCACGTTTCTGGTCAAACACATTAATTCCCTCACACATCTCTCTGTAAGATAAATCTCCATTTTCCATCTTTAAACTCTCCTTTCTCCTAAAATCATTACAGATATTTTAGAAATGTCTGAAGCAAAGTTCTCAATCACCGCCGTGTGATTGATGTCTGCTGTTCTGCTGAGAAGTGAGGACAATCGCCGTATTGTGCCCACTTTCTGTGAAACTAGCCATGTTATTGTTTTCACATTTTGCCAAATTAATGTAAATGTGTGATGTTAAACTTTGATTCTGCAAATAAATGACCGCATTCATTTTGATGGGTCAAAGATAAATAACGTCTCTCGTTACATTTCTGTTAAACTCAATGCACGACATTTACACAGTCAGAAAAATGAAGAACCCGTGAAATGTATGAATATATCCTGCATATGTCATACTACAGTAGAGAGGAGAGGGGTGCACTCACCACTCTTAGCAAGGACAAAA
>NW_023624036.1:0-4015 GCF_014905685.2 Nematolebias whitei | reverse complement strand
GCCGTCCGTGGTCCCACGTCTCGATGGACTTTGTTACCGGACTCCCACCCTCTGAAGGTAACACAGTCATTCTAACCATAATCGATCGCTTTTCCAAAGCGGTCCACTTCATTCCTCTGTCCAAGCTCCCCTCTGCAATGGAGACGGCGCACCTGCTGACGCAGCACGTGGTCCGACTGCACAGTATCCCCTCGGACATCGTGTCGGACCGTGGACCACAGTCCGTGTCCCAGGTTTGGCGCTCTTTTTGCAGGACATTGGGAGCCACCACCAGTCTCACCTCGGGCTACCACCCACAGTCGAATGGCCAGGCTGAACGGGCCAACCAAGAACTGGAATCCATCCTGCGCTGCATGGCAGAGAAGGACCCGTCAGCCTGGAGTCACCATTTGGCTTGGGTTGAGTACGCCCACAACACCCATCGCTCCACCGCCACCGCCTGTCTCCTTTCGAAGCCTCCTTAGGCTACCTGCCTCCTCTGTTCCCCGGCCAAGAGGTGGACTGCGCGGTCCCCTCCGTGCAACATCATTTCCGACGGTGCCGCAGGGTCTGGCGCCAGGTGCGGTCCGCACTCCTCCGCACGGCCGCCCAGATGAAGAAAGCCGCTGACCGTCAACGTTCCTCGGCCCCTCTCTACAAGGTGGGCCAAGAAGTGTGGCTGTCCACCCGGGACATTCCTCTCAAGGACACCCCCCGAAAGATGGCTCCACGCTTCATCGGCCCATTCCCCATCACCCAGCTCATCGGCCCCTCTGCGGTGAGGCTGCAGCTCCCTAGGTCCATGAGGATCCACCCGACCTTCCATGTGTCCCAGGTCAAGCCAGTCCTCACCAGCCCTCTGTGTCCTCCCTCTGACCTCCCTCCTCAACCCCGCCTGATCGACAACCACCCTGCGTTCATGGTCCGATCCATCCGCGACGTGCGACGCAGGGGCCGAGGATTCCAGTACCTCGTCGATTGGGAGGGGTACAGTCCTGAGGAGAGGTCATGGATCCCCCGATCCTTCATCCTCGACCCCAGCCTCATCACCTCCTTCTTCAGGGATCATCCCGACAAGCGTCTCAGGTCGCCTGGAGGCGATTCTTGAGGGGGGTGTACTGTAAGAGTACCACTGCCTGCAGCTCCTCCTCCAAGATGGCCGCTAATTAACCACACCTGACGGCCATCAGACTGAGGAGGCTCTCCTACTACAAAAGGCTGCAGTCCAGTGCTACTCTTCGCTGGAGCATATCACCTTCCATGGTAGTTGTGCTTCAAGCCTTTTAGGCTTAGTCTCTCCAGTACTAACCTTGTTCTCTTGTTCCTAGTTATCCTGATTCCTCGGCCTGTTCAAAGGACCCCTCGTGATCCTTTGATTCCTGACTCCTCGTGTCCTGTTCTTGGTTCCTTGGATCTCCTCGTGACCTGTTCTTGGTTTGTAGACCCCCTTGGGTCCCTCCTTGGTTCAACCTCTCCTGTGCCTGGATTCCTTTTTGCCTGGTGCCTCTAATCCGGCCAGTGCCTGCCCTGCCAGCCGCTGGACTCTCTCTCTGGAGCTCCCCGGAGGATTGGAACCCACCTCTGGATCAAACTGTAAGAGATTCACAGAAAAACAATCTTTCAACTATTTGGAACTCTGCCTCGTCCTGACTGTCCTCCTCTACCTCCTCCAGGAGCTGCAGAGGAGCTGTACCAGAACTGTTGTCTTTTCACTTGTAAATAAACACCGTTTCTTTTGTATTCCACCTGAGTCTGTCTCGTTCCGAGTCTCATACAAATCTGGGTTCCCCTCGGTTACGACACTAATCATTGTATGAACTGTTCCCTGTTAAGAGCAGCCTTCACCTACCCCCCTTTTTGAAACGGTTTTCTGTTTCAAATATGAAGTATTACCTTCTGTAATCCACTAACACCCAGTTTGAGTATTAGTTTCAGAACTATAAAATATGGTGTAGTTTTAATCTTTCTACTACTGTTATTCAACACAGGTTTTGCAAACAAATAGCCAAATACAACCCAAGCTCTCCTATAATTTAGCAAAGAGTTAACCATTAAATAAATTTCATCCTTTGTATCAAACCAGACCCACCAAATGAGCTCCTTCAAGGCAAAGACAATCATTTAGTATTATTTTAGAAAACATTAGTGAACTTCATCCAAATTAGGTCTCAGGTACAGGTTTCTCTTGAATGAGACATCCTGACCTGTATAAACGGAAAGTTAAAAATCAATATTTTGCTCAGGGGTGTGGAGCATTAGAGGTAAAACAATTTTCATCTCAGAGCAGTTGGAGAAGGACGAATCATCTAGCCCTCCCACATCAGTACTTCTGTGTCATGTCGTGTCACCTGTCTTAAAATGAGTCTATGTGAGTGATTATTATCAAAGCCAACTGTAGTTTTGATCACGACACCAAGGCGCTTAGATGACCATCACAGACCAAATGTGGGGTTGACACCTCCGTCAGGCTGCAGTTGATGTTGGTGACCTTAGACAGATTGACCACCAGCTCTTCTTTCAGCCTTCAGCTTGTCTCCCTCGGTCTGGAGACCAGTTCAGCTTTGTGCAGCAGTACATATCTCAGCATACAGCAAGACTTGACTGGATATTCTTGCTGTGGACAAACTCCAGGACCCCCTCTGGACAGTTAATTCAGTTTGTTGTTGGACTGTTAGATCTTTGAAAAGTCACGTTACTTGGCTGACAAGTTCTTTGTTGTTGTGTCAGTGGTGCTCGACTGACAATGTCTTTGAACCGTCTCATTGGTCAGTTTCACAGGCCCAACTTCAGCGTCCACCTGAACACCTCTGGTATCTGATACGACCCCCCCAGCACCAGAGAGTCCTGATCAAAATTCAGATGGATGCAGTATGCATTTAAATGCTAACTTCTGTGTTTTGTGGGCCTAGCCAGACTCATCTTCCCAATCCACAGGTCTGTCCTCTCAGGCCGCTGAGAAGGAAAAATAAACAATCCAATTATTAAAATCTGATTCAACATTCATCTGTTATCCACATTAATCATCTGTTAGCAAGTTCTACTCTGGAACTGCAGTGTTTACCTTCAACGGAGTCATTCCGGTGTCCTGGATTGTACAACAGATGTGTTAAACGCTCAATTACATAAGAGTGAAAACTTCCATTAAACCCTGCACAATCTAAGTCTTTACCCCTACTGCATAAGATATTCCCTTCAAAACAATGTCTTCCATCTTGTAGAATATGTGTTTTGACTCACCACCTGACAGTGAAGTCCACTCTCAGGTCCACATTATCCTTTCAGACCTTGTAAAGGTTTAGGCAGCATGATAATATGTAATCACTTCTTGTTATATAACAAATCTGCAAATCATTTCATCTCATACTATGCTGTTTCACTGTATCACAAACAAAATACTTGTAATTCAAATCAATTAAGACTATGTATACCCTTCAAGACATCACAGAGTCCATTGTCACTGCACAAAAACGTCTACATGCACCTTTGTTCACAAAGTACAACTTCTTAAACTCACCATGTACACATCTCTGTTGTCCTTTTGCACTCCTAGGACCTGTGTGAAATTTCAAGTCATAAAGTTAAAGTCATGTCATTTACCCACTAGAATTGTTGTTGTCTAATTAACCTAGTTCCGGCAGCTCTTAGAAGGAAACAGCTCCTAAACGCTAAACATTCTCAATCTGCGATAAACTCATGTGGACTGATTAAGTTGACCCAAGTATTTCAATTTGAGTTTAGTTAAGAATGATTAATTTAATCCAAATATTTCAATCTGAGTTTAGTTAAGACTGATTAATTTAATCCAAGTATTTCAACTCGAGTTTAGTTTCCTAATTTATTTGACCTAAGCATTTCAATTTGAGTTTAGTTAAGAGTTTCTTTGACCAGAATAAAATTTTTCTTTGTTTTACGAGCGTCAAGGACTTTGGTTATTACTTATTTTTTATTCTGTCGTTTTTTAGTTGAATGTAAAACCTGATTTTATTGTTAATTCCAAGAAGTAATTTTGGCTAATTTGTTTACAATGTGTCATCCA
>NW_023624035.1:0-4016 GCF_014905685.2 Nematolebias whitei | reverse complement strand
GAGCAGTTTCCTGAACTCTCCATAACACAACAGGTGTGCATAGATGGCATGAAGTTCTCCAGGATCTACAGGGACAGCATTGATGGAAATGATGAGAAAGAGCTGCTGGGTAAGATGGTTGTAGCAGCCAGTGACTCACTGCAGCTCCACCCAAACACCACCCACTACCAGATGACTGGCTTTGACCCAGCTTGGCTGTCAGAGGACAAATACTCCCCCTGGCTGTACAAGACTGAACGTTAACTTTATTGCTGTTATTCAAATCAAAACATAAACTCTAATTCTTTGTTTGTTGATTCCCCCAAAATCTACACCCCTAGTTTGACACCACAAAACCACAGGTGAGATTAAACTGTAGGGATGTGAGATTAATCATTTTATATTACAATATGTGTATAAATACAAAAAGTACACACAAAATATTCTAAAATAGATCATATAAAATGTGTTCTACTAATAAATATAAAGTTCAAACAGATACAATAGGATTAATATTAGATACAGATTAGGAGTGAGTTTCATTCTGACCAGATTAACGAGCTAACAGCTAATCCAAGATCAGCAAGACTATTCCTGTCGTTTCTTAAAACAACTCCGATGTTAGAAATCTTTATATTCCTGCCAAACTCACAATATTTGGTTCTTTTAGCAGAAATGTTGTGATTTTCCTGCAGGAAGTGCCCCCACCTGCAGAAATATGAAGTAACACACAGTTTCTGCTGTTTGTACAAATACTTTGTGAAAACTGTGAAGCAAGTTTTTAAAATGATGTTCTCATGATTTTATTTATTTATTTCACTGGAGTGGTAATAAAAGTTAAAAACACGACATCATCTACTACAACATCTGGTTTTTGCTCAACATCTGTAAAACTGACTCAGTTGTAGCATGTTTGTGTTTTCTAAGCTCAATTATCAGATTAACTCCTACAGTTAATCTGTTGTACGTGTACATTCAATTACTTTCTGAGAGTTTCATTAGAATACATTTACTGGCACATGAGGTATTTTGCTAACAGACACACAGGCAGGCTAATATGAGGGCCAGACTTTGGTGGTGGTGCTAAAAAGTTCATAGTAACACAGCAGAGGTGTTTGTCCCTTGTTGATGTGAATATTTAGGTTTGAATCCTCTTGATTTGTCTCTAAGTTGATGGAAGCATCAAAGTGCTGCATGTAGAACAGAAACTAAAGGTTCTGACATGTTCTCAGTCTCCAAGAGCAGCTGCACAACCTGAACATGTGCAGCTGCTCTGGCCCCAGTCCTTTGTTGCAAGTCTCAAGAGTTCAAGAGTTTGATTCTCATCATTCCACAACATGACATGCATGAGGAGGAACCAAACAGTTCCTGAGCTCCTCTTATGTCAGCATTTAAGAAGTAAATAAGAAAATAAAAACTAGGTCATGAATTAAAAAGTCAGAAGAATCAATAAAAAGTAACCCCTCCCCCCTTACAGACACATGTGCACACGAACTTGAAGCAGCAGTCCATCAGTGCAGGTATGATGTCATAAAGGGATGAAGCAGTGGAACATGTCAGTGCAGTCTAAGTGTAGATAGTGCACGTCACAGCTGTGCACGAGGTTCCATTCAGTTGTGGGCTGTGGCAGAGTTCCTGAGTGTGACGGCAGCTGGAAGAAGCTGTTCTTTAGCTGCTTGTTCTGGCTCTGATGCTACACAACCTCCTGCCAGAGGGGAGTGGGGCAAAGTGGAAGCATTTAGTAACTTTCTGTCCACTTGTCAAACGTCTGAACCAACGGAGATCTCTACAGGAGGAAAGTGTCCTGTTCTCACTGCTGTCTCCAAACAAAAAGTGTGTTTCTCCAACCTGTTTTTATTGAGTCATTGTTCAGAAGCAGCGGAACATGGATCTGTTCAATGTTTCTCTTCAAACACTTCAACCTCATCAACATGAAACAAGTGAACAGCATGAAGCACACCAAGTTTAGAAAGCAGGAAGTGATTGTGAAGGTGAAGACAGAGGACGACTCTGTGGGACATCCAGCGCTCCGTCAGACCTGGTCCTGGACGGAGTGGAGCGGCTGTTTGGACAAAGCCAGAGAGTGACAGGAACATCCAGAGGACAGATTACATTTCATTTCATCACAGCTCTCAGATGCTGCAGTGATGACAACAACAAGGAAGACAGCTTCTTTACTTTCATGGACATGATTCATGTCTTTTCTCTTATTTGGACACTTTCAGACACTTGATGTTGATTTATTTTCTCACACTTCACCTGCTTCTCTTTACTGCTGCCAGAAAGGAGAATGATGAAGTGATGTTATTTAGAAGAAAATGTCTCGCTCACTTTTCTTCATGTCACTGCCACAAGTGACAGCAGCTCTCTGCATGTGCTGCATCACTTGATTTATGTGACAGGAGGAAAGGAGAGGTGTTTGTGAACTCTTCAAAGTGAGCTCTCGTCCAGTGCTCCCTCAGCAGGAGCTCTAAGCCTTCCTTCTTCTGTTCTCCTCCATCCTGTTGGAAGCTGCACACTATTGACTTCAGCTCACATGTTCTCTTTGATTCAGACTCTGCAGGTTGTCAGAGATCAGCTGTGCCTCTCTGCTCTCAGCTCTTCAATCCAACCCCTCCCATCTGACACAACTGGATCGCACTCAGAACCGTCTGACTCTGGAGTGAAGGAGCTCCCTGGTTTTCTACAAACTCCACTCTATAGACAGAAGACTGTGAAGTCAGACACCATGTTTTAGTTTGTGCTCAGCTTCTCATGTGTTCACACTAACCTACACACATGACAATATTATGCTGACACACACACACAACCTTCATGGTGAACTTTGTTGTCTTCAGTCAAAATACACTTGAGTTCTTTTCACAGCAACAAATATCTGATCAATGACTGTTCGTTCAACCAGTTTATAAGACTCTAATGGTTGGACTGGAAATCAAAGTCAAAGGTGACGTGACAGGAACAAGTTCTGGATCTGCCTGTTGTAGTAAAAAACATGTGTCAATAAGAAACTAAACATTTCACTAGATTTGTGCAGCTCATGATCCCAAACATTTATAAAATGATCATTACAGTTTGATTTGTAAAAGCTTTCCTAAAGGAACAAATCTACAACCACTGGTTGATGCTTGAACACTTTTATAAGCTCTAGAATGATTCTCAGTCATAAATAGACGTCACATTCAAAGCTCTGGATCAGCTGCTTCAGTGGCTTCAATCCCCGGGTTGGACCGGGGCTCTTTCTCTCTGCACTTTGTATGTTCTCCTCGTGTTTGCGTGGCTTTTCCCCGGGTACTCCGGTTTCCTCCCACAGTGTAAAAACATGCATGTTAGGCTGCCTTCAGGCCCAGGAGGACCATGCAGAGAGATCTGTGCTCTCAACGGGGTTTGCCTGCTTAAATAAAGCTTCATGAATAAATCAATAGTTTGATCACATTTCAGTCAGTTTGACATGAAGACACATTACATCATGTTTTATTTCTGCTTGTGGGCTTCTGTGTCTGAGAGTCTTTCTAATGGAAACAGGATCAATTCTCTTCAAGTTCCTGTCACATCCAGTTTTCATGATCAACACAAAAGCGTTCATGGAAAGAGAACATTACTGATGTATGGCAGAATAAATTCACGCAGCTCACATGAACAGTTGTGGAGATATTTGCATGTGCAGTAACGGAGAGATGACAACGCCTGCATGGAAACACATCATTGCTACAACAGCTAACACACACAGGAGCACACAATCTGATGTTTCTTCACATTATTCATAGTCACTATTAAAGAAAGATGAAGAAGAGTCACATCTTGTAGAAACAAAGATTTTTAAACACTTCTTCCTCTTTGTTGTCACTTCCTGTTTCACTCCGGCCATGCCATGTAACTAATTCATGGATATTATGCAGAATTTATTCAATATGAACATGTTCTTCCTCTTTTTGTGTTCGTGCACGTCACAGGCATTTGAAGGTCCAGTTTCTTAGGTCCACCTGTAGAATCCAGTCCAACAGTGGTGCTGCTGGGAGGTGGACTGGTCTCCAGTTTGA
>NW_023624034.1:0-4016 GCF_014905685.2 Nematolebias whitei | reverse complement strand
ATTAGACTAACTATGAAAGTAAAGTAAAGAACTATTTAAAGTTTGGCTTTTGGTGACGGTGGCCCGTGGGCAGCTGGGGTTTAGTGGTGATGATTTAAATGGTAATAATGGAAGTAAATTAACTGGCATTTGTAAATAAAATGTAAAGCACAGCTCGGGTGTCTGCACTGGTGAAGGTGAACGGTGTCACAGCTGTTTTGTTTGTTTGTTTTTTCCACTTATTTAATTTTTATTTTTGTGTCTGTTAACGCATCTCTTCGTCATTCTTTTATTTTTATTTTTTATTTTTCTCATTGCTTCTTTGCCACCCAACAATCATTTACACACAAGCCCACAAGCACACACGCACACACACACCTCATAAGAGAACACACACGGACACCTCATATGAGAACTTTATATCTTTCCACCTCAACAACATCCAGCATCTACTCAATCTTCTGATATCTTTCCACTTCCAACATCACTGTTTGTGAAGATCTAAACAGGCTAGCTCAAGCATTAACTCAGATTTTATTTAGATCCATTTGTATCCATGGTGACATGCACTAGTCAACTTTAACTACTCACGTACAAATATGGGCACATTAAGGTTTGTAACTTGGAATGTCAATGGAACCAGTACTCAACAAAAAAGATTAGGAATTTTTAACCAGCTTAAAAGATTACAGGCAGATGTTGTCTTTTTACAAGAGATTCATAAATCTACGACAACTGCAGATGATCTTAAATCAATTGATTTTCCTAATGTGTTTTGTGCCTGCTATAACTCAAGACAAAGAGGAGTGGCAATATTAATACACAAAAATGTTAACTTTATAATACTAGACACAGTCACAGATCCAGAGGGTAGATATTTAATAATAAAACGTCATATAAATAACTATAAGTTCTGTATTGTCAGGATATATGCCCCAAATGTAGATGACAACTTTTTTTTCATGATTTTTTCTCAGCACTTTCTGATCACTTGGATTGCTCACTTATACTTGAAGGTGACCTCAACTTTGGTCTACATGAAGAATTAGACAGATGTAGTAGAGCAGGAACTCAGCGTAGTTGGCAGTCCATACATATAATTAAACAGTACATGAATGATTATGGACTTTGTGATGCATGGCGATCTCTTCACCTGAATCGTAGAGAGTATACTTTCTTCTCTTCTGTCCATCACTCTTACTCTCGTCTGGATAATTTTTTAGTCAGCTCGTTGTTGATGGACATCTCAGACACTGAGATTCACCCTATAGCTGTCAGTTATCATGCTCATGTCTCTTTAAATCTAGCAAACAGAAAAGAAATCCCCAAAAGTATAAACTGGAGATTTAATACATCACTGCTTGAAGATGTAGATTTTATCAAATATTTTACAGAACAGTGGGCTTCATATCTGGAGTATAATGACGTGCCTGGAACATCAGCATCTATTCTCTGGGAGGCAGGTAAAGCTGTAATGAGAGGTAAAATAATTTCATTCTTATCACAAAAGAAGAAAAAAGAAAATAAACATATTCAAGAACTAGAAGAAACCATTAAATCGTTAGAAGCCTCTCAAGATGAAGAAATGCTGGATAAAATGTGTAAAGCAAAATTGGAATTAAAAGAATGTATTAACAGAGCTAAACAGCTCAAAATAAATAAGGAAAAAACAACTATAGTTCGTTTTAAAGACTCGACTGGGAATACAGTTTACGACCCTGAAAGAATTAACAGCATTTTCAGAGATTTTTATAAAGACTTGTATTCGCCCCAGATAAACCCATCAGATAATGAAATTAATGAATTCCTGGATAAAATAACACTTCCTAAACTATCAGATAGTCAAACAATGGAGCTGGATTCACCACTGACTCCAGTGGAACTCCAGGAAGCCCTCAATAGCATGTCCAATAAAAAGGCTCCAGGTCCAGATGGATTCCCAGCAGAATTCTATAAAGAATTCTGGAATATCCTGGCTCCACTATTTCACAAAAAGCTACAAGTGTAAGGATGGTACCATTTGCTGTTTCTGTTTGTGTCTATGTTTCCCTAGTGTTTCCTCGTCAGTTTAATTGGTGCCACCTTTGTCTCGTCACAGCTGTTGTAATCACGTCTCATTTTGTCCTTGTATAAAAGCTGTCTGTTCTGTCTTGTTCCTCGTCGGGTCGTATTCGTTGGGTCTCTGCGTTCTCCTGCGTTCTCCTGCGTCTCCCCTGAGCTCTCCTGAGTCCTCCCTGAGTTTCCCTCTGAGCCTTCCATGTATATGTAAGTTTCTGCTGCCACGTCAGCTATTTATTTTGTTCCTTATTTCTCTATTAAAATACTTGTTTTTGTAATCTGCCGAGTTGAGTCCCTGTTCTGCACTCTGGGTTCGCTCCGACCATAAATCCTGACATTACGACCCGACCACACATCAGAACCCAGCGGGCAGGGCTCTCTCGGCAACTCACCTTTTTTCTTTTTCTCCTCCGAGCCTTCCTGTTATGAGCGAGCGTACAATCCGGTGCGGCGGGTTCTGGACCAGACCCGTCCGCCCACAAGGACGTTTTGACCAGGAGGTGGAAGTCCTGTCTTCACCACTCCTGGTCCTCGAAGAAAACAGGGCTCGGCACCGGGGAAGCCACCAAACCCCTGTTTCTGAGTCTGCCTCGCCCGGCTACTCGGGATGGACGTCGGGGGAGGACGAAGAAATCGAGGATGAGTTCTGTTTTGCTCCTGTCCCCCGACTATCCCGCCGTCGCCGGGGAGGTAGAAAGCGGTCCCGGGGGCAGTCCGCGGCGCCCGACCGGGTCTCGTCGGCTGATCAGAATCATAGAGTTGGTTCCGGTGTTTTTGTGGGAGCTGGTCCCGCCGCCTCACCTCACAGGTTTCCGGTGGGGGCGAGGTCCAGCGTCCCGCGGGAGCTCCGGTCCACTCCTGTTCGGTTTGGCGAGTCCGGTCCACTTGACGTCACGGGGCGGGTTCCGTGGCCTCACCTTCCAGGTTCCTGGTGGGGGCGGAATCCGGCCTCCCACCGTCACACCGTGCCGCGGCTGTCCAACCCAGTCAGACCGTGCCTCCTGGGCATTGTCCCAGTGACTCTGTGGGGACTTGTTCCGCCGACCCACCTCCCAGGTTTCCGGTGGGGGCGACACCTGACACCACATCCTCACATAGTGACACTTGCCCGTCAATCACATATTCACCCCATGATCTTGCATTCATAAACCAGACTTTATTAGATTTATTTACTTCTGCTAAAAATAACCCAGACTGCTCAGATGTTTTATTTTCCCTGATGGAGGAATTTTTAGTTTCACAGCCAGGCCTCATTCTGATCCCAGAGTACAACCGTTTATTAATAGAAATTAGGACTCTCATTACACCCATGGTCATTAATACACAGTCTGAACCCATAATCCATCCTGCACCTATTGGCACGACCATCGCTTCTGAACTCTCCTCTGCTCCTCTGACTCCTGCACCCATCATCTTCGCCGCTGTTCCACCTGCTGAGCTCCTCGCCGTTGGTGCACCTGCTCCTATTGCTTCAGAATCAGTTGCTGTTTCCCGTCGCCGCCGCCGCAGAAGATCAGTTCCTGCCGTCACCGCAGAGGAGTCAGTTCCTGCCTCCGCTGCAGCTCTCCAGGCTCCCACGCCGTCTGCTGTAGAGCCACAGGACTCTCCGTCGTCTGCTGCAGAGCTCCAGGTCTCTCCGTCATCAGCAGCAGCAACTCCCCAGGCCTCTCCGTCGTCAGCTGTAGCAACTCCCCAGGCCTCTCCGTCGTCAGCATCAGCAACACCCCAGGCCTCTCCGTCGTCAGCAGCAGCAACTCCCAAGGTTCCCTCGTCGCCTGCTGCCAACTCTCAGGTCCCCTCGTCGCCTGCAGCCAACTCTCAGGTCCCCTCGTCGCCTGCAGCCAACTCCAAGGTCCCCTCTTCGCCTGCTGTCAGCTCCAGGGTCCCGTCGTCATCCGTTGCAGTTCTCCAGGTCCCCACGTCATCTGCGGCTCTCTCCAAGTCTCCAGAGGGGTCGATGCTCTCCAAGTCTCCAGAGG
>NW_023624033.1:0-4017 GCF_014905685.2 Nematolebias whitei | reverse complement strand
TTTTCTTCACATGTTTTTAAACGTTCCTGTGATGTATGATAATCACTTTCTAAACGCATATGTAGCTGTTGTAAATTGTGTTTATCTATTCTGCATTCTTCCAGCTTTTTGTTAAGCACATCTATTTTGCTATTCAGCGAATCAATTTCTGCATTTGCATTTTGCTGTGATTGAAACATCTGTTCAGAATGTTTTTTTGTGAGGACTTCGTGTTCATTTTTAAATTGAAGGAAGTGTTCTTCAATTTTCTGAACCACCTCTTTTTCACTGTCTAACCTTATTGCAAGGTAATCAGCTTTCTCAACAACCGTATAGAATGATTCTTTCAGCAAAATTGCGATTTTAGCCAGCTTTTCATAGTTTGACTTTGTAATTTCTGTAGAGGTCACACTTTCTGCAACCTCCATCAGATTGTCCAATAACTCTTTTGGGTTCATGCGCTCTGCCTGTTTATCATATGGATGTAAGGAATCTGTCAGAAGCGCTAACGCATTCTCTAAGCAGTCCCTTAACCCATAAGGATCAAAGTCTTTTTCTAACACACCTGTCATGTTCATTCACTGTGTAGCACTTTATCTGTTTAAAACAGTTGCAAGCTTCAGATATTTTACAGGTAAATATTTGTATTCAGGTGTCTTTGAGTTTTCACGCTATTTTAGCCTTGGGTTTACACAAAAGTACTGTTATAAGTCACTTATTCAAACGTGGGTACCTTTCTCAGGTTTTACCCCAATTCATGAATATTTAAGTAAATGCTCTCTGGCAGTGTTACTTTTTATGTGCTTATTTCTTAACAGATACTAGAGTACCAAGCTCTTTTTAGTGTATTTTACTCTAAAGCACTGAATTTTTAATAAACCTGCAATTTTTCTAAAAAGTCTCACAGCAAATCAGTTTAAAACGTTTTTTTAAACCGTTCTGTTCCAGAAATTTGCTATTTTAACAGTTACTCATAGAACCAAGTGGTGAAAAGAAAAAAGAAAATTGATGATGTGTCAGGATTAATCAGTCTTCCTTCAGAAAAACTGTTATTACTCCTGTCCTCCTGTCAGTGATTTCTATTTAAAATTAAATAGGAAGATTTATTTTTAGGTGGTAACTTAAACAGAAAAGTTTCTTTTTCCTGATAAGTTTACTCTTATTTAGTGATTTTGCAATTAAACGTGTATTATCTTTCAAGCAAAATGAGTAAACTTTTCAACTCTGTGAATATTTGAACCGTATCTTTTAAAAAGTTTCTAATTTTTCATTTTGTACCTCCTTGTTTGAGGAATTCAGTGAATGAAAATGTCCTGGTAAATGCCTTTTTTTTTTGCATAAATACCTCTTACTTTTTAAGTGCAAGATAACAGTGATTATTCAGCTAGAGGAAGTTTGTTAACTCAAAGTTCGTCTTACAGAGATAAAAAAAAAAGTTTAATTTCACTAAAATACCTAAAACTGAAGTGAAACCGTGATCTCAAGTTTCTCCAGGAGGGGGCAGTGTTTAGCTTTCTACCAGCAGGAGTCTATGACGACTTCCTGTGACGTTCGGTTGACATCCTGTTTTTAGCCGCTTAGCTTAAAGTTAGCTTCGGCTAAACTCGGTTAAAATCAACATTCCTGAACGGATTTGAAGCGTAAAAGTGGCGTTCTTTCACCAAGCACGACTTTTTAGCATGAAACATGAGTTTTTTTTGGACATATGGCAGCTTTATTTAGTGATTTTAAGCACGGCAAAGCTCATTTCCGACATGGAGGAAGTGACGTGACACGTCACTCATCCGGTCGTTAGCTGTTAGCTTAAAATTAGCATCGCTAGCGTTGTTCAAAAACATCATTTAATGACGGATTTTAAACTCTAACGTGGCAAAATTTCAGCGAGTATGCTTCGAAGAACTTAACTAGCGTGTCAAAATACACTTTAAAGCGCTTTTCAGCTTTAAAAAGCAGATTTTATTTCCCTATGAAAACGAGTTTTCATATCCGGGTCACGTGACTGAAATCACCAATGACAGAGCGGCACGGGGGTGAGAGAAAATGACGTATGCACGTCATTCAACTTCTCAGCGAATCAGAGCGCTCCACAACAGCAAATTCAACCAATCACGAAGCGTTTTTTCCAACTAGCATGTTAGATTAGCCTGAAATAAGTTCGTCAACTTTTCGTCTTGTAAACTGTCAAAATGCACTTTTTCTGTTAAAAATTGTAACGTTTAACTCTCTGAGCTTAGTGGAGTCGGCGCTCCGTGGCACAACGTCTTTTAAACCGTTTAAAAACAACTCGTTCGAACTTTTTCAGAACCGAGCCGGACCACAGCCGGGTCTTGCAGCAGAACCTCCGTCCTTTTAAACAGAATAACGTTTTCCACAGCTCATCAGCTTAGTTACACGTAACAGGCGTACAATTTCAGCTTTCATAAAGACTCATTGACACTATTTCAGCTTTCATAACATCGCCAGCGTAACGCAGCGTAAACATGCAGAGCCAAGCTCCAAGCGCGCAGCTCCAGCACGCTGCGTTCAATCACAGCTGACAAACTGTTATTTTTCATGCCAACATGTAAAATCAATCTTTACACGAACACACAGTCATTTATGAACCGTCACGGGCCACCAATGTATAGTATGACATATGCAGGATATATTCATACATTTTCACGAGTTCTTCATTTTTCTGACTGTGTAAATGTCGTGCATTGAGTTTAACAGAAATGCGAACGAGATACGTTATTTATCTTTGACCCATCAAATGAATGCGGTCATTTATTTGCAGAATCAAAGTTTAACATCAAACATTTACATTAATTTGGCAAAAATAAAAACAATAACATGGCTAGTTTCACAGAAAGTGGGAACAATACGGCGATTGTCCTCACTTCTCAGCAGAACAGCAGACATCAATCACACGGCGGTGATTGAGAACTTTACTTCAGACATTTCTAAAATATCTGTAATGATTTTAGGAGAAAGGAGAGTTTAAGATGGAAAATGGAGATTTATCTTACAGAGAGATGTGTGAGGGAATTTATCTGTTTGACCAGAAACGTGCACGCTCCTTCAGATCTCAGCTTGGCCACGGTACGCTTGGTCGAAGTAGAACTTTTACCTGGTTGATGATATGTCAGGTCGGCGTGAAGTCCTTCTTTTGACTCTTTCAGCGTCTCCGTTGAGAACAGCTAAAATACTTCGAGAGTCGTGCGAGGTTATCCAAACAGAAGTTATAATTCCCAAAATCGTCCCTGCATTCTGGATTCGAGGACTCTGAACTCCTTCAGAGCTCTACTCCTTTAAGCTCTTTTCATCTCGTCGCGTCTCTCTTCGACAGAGACTCGACACAGACATCAGACCTTTTTCTGACACTTCTCCATGAACTGCATCCGACAGAACTAGCAAGCTCTGAAAAACTCCATGAGCTGCATCCGAGAGCGCACCAGCCAGAGTTGAACTGGGAAGTTGCCACATTTAAATGGGTCGACTTCCGGTTCATTTGAGAGCTTTCTAATTGGTGGATGGACCAGAAAAGAGGTGTGGTTTGTGATGTAAGGTGTTATCAAAGTCAAGGATTGTTTTAGTGACAGACAGAAAGATTATTGGAGAACTTCAGACTTCGTGGAGTCTCTACTCCTATTATCTGCTGTAAAAGTTAAACACGACATTTCTTTTCAGTAAACTTTTAGTTGACCGAAACCTGAACTTTAACACACATTTACAAACTTGCTCATTGAAGACAGAAAAATCAAGAAATGCATATTACCCTGATTTCTTCTTTGAATGAGGAATAAAAATCATTACTTACTGTTTATGTAAATAAAAATGAGTAGTTCTCTTCAACCTGTAAACATTGTTTGAACTAACACAATTTGATTATCAAAACATTTGTAAAATAGTAATGATCATAGAGAATTGTCTTTTCTACTTGATTAATTCAAGAAAGAAAGTCTCCGGATGGGTCAAACTGTATTTCTGGATGCAGATCAATGAAATAACAGTTTCTGTCCATCTGGTCAGATTTGACATCAGGTTAGGTTCACTACA
>NW_023624032.1:0-4018 GCF_014905685.2 Nematolebias whitei | reverse complement strand
CCACGAAGTCTGGTTTTCTCCAATAATCTTTCTGTCTGTTTTAAACAGTCTTAATCTCTATCCTTGAATTTTCATAACACCTTACATCACAAACCACACCTCTGTTCTGGTCCATCCACCAATTAGAAAGCTCTCAAATGAACCAGAAGTCGACCCATTTAAATGTGGCAACTTCCCAGTTCAACACTCTCGGGCGCTCTCGGATGCAGCTCATGGAGAAGTGTCAAAAAAGGGTCTGATGTCTGTGTCGAGTCTCTGTCGAAGAGAGACGCGACGAGATGAAAAGAGCTTAAAGGAGTAGAGCTCTGAAGGAGTTCAGAGTTCTTGAATCCAGAATGCAGGGACGATTTTGGGAATTATAACTTCTGTTTGGATAACCTCGCACGACTCTCGAAGTATTTTAGCTGTTCTCAACGGAGACGCTGAAAGAGTCAAAAGAAGGACTTCACGCCGACCTGATCTATCATCAACCAGGTAAAAGTTCTATTTCGACCAAGCGTACCGTGACCAAGCTGAGATCTGAAAGAGCGTGCCCGTTCTGGTCAAACAGATAAATTCTCTCCCACATCTCTCTGTAAGATAAATCTCCATTTTCCATCTTAAACTCTCCTTTCTCCTAAAATCATTACAGATATTTTAGAAATGTCTGAAGCAAAGTTCTCAATCACCGCCGTGTGATTGATGTCTGTCTGTTTCTGCTGAAAAGTGAGGACAATCGCCGTATTGTTACCACTTCCTGTGAAACTAGCCATGTTATTGTTTTCATATTTTGCCAAATTAATGTAAATGTTTGATGTTAAACTTTGGTTCTGCAAATAAATGACCGCATTCATTTTGATGGGTCAAAGATAAATAACGTCTCTCGTTTACGTTTCTGTTAACACTAGAAGTCCCAGGAATTTCGACCTCCCCCCAGAAGTCCTGAAAAAGGGTCAAAAGACCCTTAGCACTAGAGTGACTAGATTTTCAAGATCCTGAGGACAAACCCCCTCCTTCTCTTCAACAATTTGCGGGCCATTAACTGCCATTTGTTTTAAATATGCACACAAGTAACTCAGACACACCCACCTCACCAGACTGCATTCCAATGTCCAATCCAGGGAGCGGGGGATTTAGAAGCCAGGTTCACTTGCGCAAAAAAGCGCAGCCTTAGTCAAAGTAGTGCTCCAAACCAGACAACTCTGATGGCTCCAATTAGCATCCTTTCATTTGTAAATGTGGCCATTGCCTTAGGAATCAGCAGGGGAGAGATAAGCTGAACTCACACAAACGTCCGTCTAATACTCCAAACAGATGCGAAATCAACTGGTTATATTTTGAACTTATATCTCTTGGTGGCACGTTGGTGCACATTTTGAACAAATTGAAGTCGATTTACCGTTTATTTTTCAATTGGTTTGGCTCATTTCTTGAAACCGAGATGACATTCTCAAAATACCATGTGAAACACAACTCAAGAGACTTTGCATTTTGAGGTTACTGACAATTTGTATGAAACACATATTTTGTTTTGAAGCATACATGGTGTTTTGGGAGAGATGCATTATCCAGGTCATTTTGCCAAATGAACAAAACAAAACAAAAGTTAGCAAAACATACAATCTGTTTCAAGATATATGCAAAAGTTTTTCTAAAAGATTTTAGTAATGTTTTTCTTTCAGAAAAAAGAGAAGTGGGTTCAAAATGACAGTTTAGAAAAAAAATAACCACATTAATTGTGAGAAGAAGGCACGCAAGGAGAAACTGCTTCAGCAACAACCTTCCACACCCAGCCCTGGCAAAAGGGCAAAGTGTCAGACCAAACATCGATGCACGAACAATTGTGCAACTGTGAGATGCGTCAACTGTTACAAATACACATGTGGCAAATGTACCAGGGACATACCCTGGCAGTGCCAGGTATGTTTCGACAGTGCAGATGGACTGCTGAGTGAGTGCTGAAATGCCAGTCACACAAGGAGGACATGCCACTCACACACACGCAGCCCCCCCCACTAGAGCATAGTGTAAATATGTGTAGAATTGTTTTATCCCTTGTATTTTATGACAAAAATAAAAAGCATGGAAACAAATAACGGTTGTTGTTTTTTATATTTCTCATGCTGAAGTTTTAGTCCTCTTGACTTACACACAATTGCTTATGGTCTGTGCTTTTTTGCTCAAAACTAAGCTAAATACTATATACATCAAAACAAAATATGTGTTTCATACAAATTGTCAGTAACCTCAAAATGCAAAGACTCTTGAGTTGTGTTTCACATGGTGTTTTGAGAATGTCATCTCGGTTTCAAGAAATGAGCCAAACCAATTGAAAAATAAACGGTAAATCGACTTCAATTTGTTCAAAATGTGTAACAATGTGCCACCAATATATATATAAAAAATCTTCATATTATAAAATACAATAAACTGAATATAACTAACTAGAAACTAAATGGCTAAACTCAATGGAAAACAGTTAGTTGGGAGTTAAGCGTGCCCCCTCCTGTGGTACACCAGTAATGCCCTTATTTACAAAACAAAAGCGCCTGTTAACAGCTCATTATAGGATGTTAGCTAAAATCCTTCAGGTCACTCGACCCGTCTCTGGGTTCCAAAGGTAGAAATGTTAAATGACCCTTCTCTGGGACTTCTAGTGTTAAACTCAATGCACGCATTTACACAGTCAGAAAAATGAAGAACCCGTAAATGTATGAATATATCCTGCATATGTCATACTACATATTGGTGGCCCGTATACGTGTTCATAAATGACTGTGTATTCGTGTAAAGATTGATTTTACATGTTGGCATGATGAAAAATAACAGTTTGTCAGCTGTGCTGAAACGCCTCTGAAGCTGCGCCGCTTGGAGCTTGGCTCTGCATGTTTACGCTGTGTTACGCTGGCGATGTTATGAAAGCTGAAATAGTGTCATTGAGTCTTTATGAAAGCTGAAATTGTACGCCTGTTATGGTAACTAAAAGCTGGGTTTGGGTGGAAACGCTTCATTCTGTTTAAAGACTGTCCAGACGTGGTTCTGGTACCGGCTCGGTTCTGAAAAAGTTCGGACGAGTTGTTTAAATAGCTAGAAAGACGTTTTGAGACCGGAGTAGCAGACTCCGTGCAACTCAGAATTGATTTGTTACAATTTTTAACAGAAAAAGTGCATTTTGACAGTTTAAAAGACGAAAAGTTGACGAACTTATTTCAGGCTAATCTAACATGCTAGTTGGGAAAAACGCTTCGTGATTGGATGGATTTGCTGCTGTGGAGCGCTCTGATTTGCTGAGAAAGTGAATGACGTGCCTACGTCATTTCCTCTCACCCCCGTGCCGCTCTGTCATTGGTGATTTCAGTCACGTGACCCGGATATGAAAACTCGTTTTCATAGGGAAATAAAATCTGCTTTTTAAAGCTGAAAAGCGCTTTAAAGTGTATTTTGACACGCTGGTTAAGTTCTTCGAAGCATACTCGCTGAAATTTCGCCGCGTTTGAGTTTAAAATCCGTCATTAAATGATGTTTTTGAACAACGCTAGCGATGCTAATTTTAAGCTAACAGCTAACGACCGGATGAGTGACGTGTCACATCACTTCCTCCATGTCGGAAATGAGCTTTGCCGTGCTTAAAATCACTAAATAAAGCTGCCATATGTCCCAAAAACTCATGTTTCATGCTAAAAACTCGTGCTTGTTGAAAGATTGCCACGTTTACGCTTAAATTCGTTCAGAAATGTTGATTTTAACCGAGTTTAGCCGAAGCTAACTTTAAGCTAAGCGGCTAACAACAGGATGTAAATGGTAATGGTAAATGGAGCTTACTTCTATAGCGCCTTCCAGCCCCCTATGAGGGGCCCCAAGGCGCTTTACAGTACCAGCCATCCACCCATTCACACGCACATTCATACACCGGTGGCGGTGTATGAATGTGCGTCAACCGAACGTCACAGGATGTCAACCGAACGTCACAGGAAGTCGTCATAGACTCCTGCTGGTAGAAAGCTAAACACTGCCCCCTCCTGGAGAAACTTGAGATCAC
>NW_023624031.1:0-4018 GCF_014905685.2 Nematolebias whitei | reverse complement strand
GGGGGAACAGATTTTCACGGGGGAGCAGAATTTCGCACAAGACCGGCGAGAAGGAAAGAACTGGGCGTGCCTGCAGCTGAGTGATGGTATCACGGTGGTGCGAACACAAGGGGGCGCCATCTCCTAAGTTCAACGCTCACAAGCAGTCAAGCCCTGCAAATGTAACTGAATAAGGTGGAAATTAACAAAGAACAGTGTTGAAATAGAATGAGTGGTTAAGTTAAAGGTTAAGTCAAAAGCCACAACAAGTCTCTATAACACATTTGTCAAAGATTACGTGATTTCTACTGGACTTCAAAGTGATTTATTGTTGTTTAAGAAAGGAGTTTGTGTTTTGCTTAAAATCAAATTAAGCGTGGAAATTCACAAGGTTCTTTAAGTTGAAGTACAAATGTTTTGAGAGTGAAGCTCATTACAGCTAAAGTATGAAATGACAACAATCCCAAAGTAATAGTCAACTCATATGTAAGTTACAAGTTTGAAGAAGTATTTGTAATTTAAACATAAGGCATTGAATGAAATTTATCCAGACTCACAAGATGACTGACAAAAATCATAAGGAGCTCTATGCTGTATCACATACTGAAGTAGAAGGAAATGATGATGAGCAAATCCCAGAAACACAAACTATTCGTAGAAGTGAAAGAGTAAGAACATTAACCGAAGGGGGTAAAGAGCTTCAAGAGGAGAAACTCAAGGGCCTTAAAAACAAATATGTAGCCGTTTTTGAAAAATGGAAATGTGAAGCAAAACTGAGCAAATCGGCATTAGAAAGGGAGGCTTCTGAGAGCGAATTAAAGGAGCTGATTAAGGATGTGAACATCACCTGCCGAAATGTACAAACCATCTACGAACAAATGCGACAAATACAACCTCCTGATGCAGACGCAAGGCGCAAAGTAGATGTATGTACATCACTTTCTGCATGTATTGTCAAAAGAGCTGAAAACCAACTTAAAGGACACCTTCCAGAAAGCGAAGAAGACCCGTGGCCAGACGTAGGGTCATGCCTGGGATCTGAAAGTACCACATCAAGGTCAAGATCACGAAGGTCTAGATGTAGTTCAAGTCAGTCATGCTCACAAATAAGCAAGAGACTGGAAGCAGAGGCCGAAGCAGCTGCATCTAAAGAAGTATTGGCAATAATGGAGGAGCAAGAAAGAGAAACAGCTGAACTACAAAGGTTAGAATGTGAGAAGCTTGAAGAACAGCAAGCAATGGAACAGCAGAAGCTCGAAAGACAGCAACTAATAGAAGAGCAGCACAGAAAGATTACACGCTTGGAAGAAGTTAAAAAACTGAATGCAGCAAAAGCTCGAGCAAAGGTTTACAATGAAGGTGAAAGTATTTCTGAAGGTCAGAGTTTACTATGCAGTATTAGAACAGAAAGCAAATTCCAAGCAATCCCTATCGTAACACACGTTCCCTTTCAAGCTCTAAGTTTGACCCAAGTCCATAATGCCACAAGTCAAACACTCAAAGCATTAAACCCACCATTCATCCCACAAGCCACACAAACTCACTTTGGATCTGTGCCCCACATTCCTGCAGTTATAAACCAAGCTCAACCAAATCCTGGTGACCAACTTGAGGTCACCACAAACCAAGCACTCAAAGCATCAAGCCCACCATTCATCCCTCAAGCTACACGAGTCTCCTCCGTTGCAATTCAACAACAGCCGAATTATGAGCTAGTTAGCATACTAGCGGAAGCAATAAATGCTAATCGTCTTCCAACTCCAGAACCTACATTGTTTACTGGCGACCCTTTAAAGTATAAGGACTGGCAGTTATCATTTGAAATCCTGATTGAAAGAAAAAACATTCCAAAGAATGAGAAACTTTATTATCTCAGAAAGTACCTCGGTGGACCAGCGAAGAGAGCGGTTGAAGACCTTCTCCTATTGGGCACAGACGAAGCATACGATTCAGCTTGGAAAGTGCTAGAAAAGCGCTTTGGAAGACCATTCACCATAGGAAAATGTTTTAGAGACAAGCTTAACAATTGGCCTAAAATAAACTCCAAGGATGGAAGTGAGTTGAGAGAGTTTGCTGATTTCCTTAAGACTTGTGAAGCTGCAATGTCACACGTAACGACATTGGAGGTTCTCAATGACTGTATGGAAATTCAAAAACTTTTGCTAAAACTTCCAGAGTCGTTGACCGCAAGATGGAACCGGAAAGCCATGAAAATGACAAAGGCTGGCGATGAAAGATATCCATCCTTTCACATATTTGTTGATTTTATATCCACTGAAGCTGACTTAGCTTGTGATCCCATAGCCTCAGCACAAGCTCTCAAAGGTTTGGAAATGAGTAAGCTCAAACACTCGGGCAGCCAAGTCATTCAAGCAAAAACATTAACAACAAACTCAAGCCACACATATACTATAACCTGTCTTTTCTGCAAAGGAAACGGTCACACACTCGATAAATGTTTCAAATTCACAGAAACCCCGGTCCAAGATTGTATCCAGTTTGCACAAGCAGAAAGGCTGTGTTTTAGATGCTTGAAGAGAGGACATCATTCGAAGGAGTGTGATGCCAGGATCACATGCGAAAAATGTCAAAGGAAACATCCTACATGCTTGCACGACGACAAGTTCGTTGAACGTAAAGGGATAATATCTGCACCGAGCGATAACACTCAAGATGAAGAAGAAGCAGACACTAAAGAAGGAGCTGAACCAGCAATCTCTAATAGAGTAACCCGATCGACTTCAAGCGCATTAACGTCCTCTATAGTGCCTGTCTGGGTTTCATCAAAAAATCACCCAAACAAAGAAGTTTTAGTATATGCACTCCTCGACTCACAGAGCGATACATCCTTCATTTTAGATGAAGTAGCCCAAAATATTGACACGGATAAAGGTAAGGTCAATCTGCGACTGTCAACTATGTCTGCCAAGTCGACAGTAATACCATGTGACAAGCTGGTAAACATTCAAGTTAGAGGATATAAGCATGAAAAGAGAATCACATTGCCACCAGTCTATACGAGAGAGTTCATCCCTGTTAACAGGTCACATATCCCAACATCCGAAACCGCCTTAAAGTGGCCTCATCTTGAAAGGCTGGCGGACAAGCTACCTCCAATGCTCGAATGCGAAGTTGGTCTTCTTATTGGCTATAACTGTCAACAAGCCCTCTTACCACGTGAAGTTCTTGCAGGCAGGGAGAACCAACCTTATGCACAGTTAACCGATCTCGGCTGGAGCATAGTTGGTTGCGCATCCCAAGTTCAAAATCAAAAAGATGTTATCAGTACGAGTCACAGAATCATCGTTCGTGAAGAAACCCCTGTGTCACTACCAGCAGTTGAACCCAAGCAACATGCGCATTTTGTATGCAGAATCCAAGCAAAAGAAGTCAGTCCAACTGATGTGATAAAGACTTTGGAACCCGATTTTCCTAAGCACGCAACGGACAGCCAACCAGTCTCGCAGGAAGAAGTTCTGTTCAGGTCAAAGGTGACCAAAAACATAAAACGAAAGAGAAATAGACACTACAAACTCCCGTTAACATCCAACACAGAAAATTTGGCTGGTCAAACCTCAAAAGGTTTAGCCACTACTCAACTAAAAGAATCAAACTGGCTGAAGAACCCCAAATCACTTTGGGAACAAGATCTTCCAATCAAAGAGGAAATGGTGGGAGAAGTTGAAGAAACAGATCTTCAACTCAGTAAAGGTCATACATACACAGTACAGTCAAAGGAAGTGAACCCAGTTCTAGAGCGTTTAAAGAAGTTCTCTGATTGGTCGAGAGCTGTAAAGGCTATCGCCAGACTCAAACGATTTATCAAAGAGTTTAAGGGTATTCAACAAAGAACAAACCAAGTAACAAATCTTGAAGAGAGAAGAGACACAGAAGTGTTCATTATCAAGCTAGTGCAAAGAAAGGCTTTTATTAAAGTAATACAGAAAATTAGATCTCAGAAGGAAAATTCTCTACACAAGCATAACAAACTAAGGCAGCTAAATGCTTTCTTAGATAAGTCCGATGTTCTCAGGGTGGG
>NW_023624030.1:2330-4018 GCF_014905685.2 Nematolebias whitei | reverse complement strand
CCTCGGAGCAGGAGAAGTGAGGAGCGTCCGCCGGGACCCCCCTCGGAGCAGGAGAAGTGAGAGATCCACCACGGGGGCTGCGTGCAGCGTGGGATCCACCTCGGGGGCTGCGTGCAGCGTGGGATCCACCTCGGGGGCTGCGTGCAGCGTGGGATCCACCTCTGGGGCTGCGTGCAGCGTGGGATCCACCTCGGGGGCTGCGTGCAGCAACAGGATCTCGAGTAGACGTTTTCTGGGTCTGTGGGTTCAGGACAGGTTGGGTCCTCACACAGCATGGATGATGCAGAGGCTGCAGGAGATGGAAAAACTACGGGGACTGTAGTAGGCATGGGAGCGACCACAGGGGCTGCAGCTGTGAGACCCTCAGGAGCAGGAACCGAGGAAGCGCCGGGGGTGTAGCTGGAGGCTCAGAGTCTCTAAAAGGACCCCACAGCTTGTCTTCCAAGGACAGAACAGTGAGAGTCGGGCTGCCTGCTGGGTCTTGGTTTGGTCTGGTCATTCTGTGAGGATTTCTCAGCAGGAGACCCATTTGGTGCAGGCAGGCAGGCAAGACTCAAAGAATATAAATCAATAATTTATTATTTACAAAATAAAGATGGCTGACGGGGCAGCAAACTTACATAAATCATGGGACAGGACGCAGGACTCAAGGAGCAGGACACGAGGAGCATAACAGGCATCACAGAGAGACACAATGACCAGACAATGAGGGACGCAGGCAAACAGACTTAAATACACACACACTAACAAGACTAACACAGAACACCTGTGAAACATCACAGGTGCAGACATCACAGGGGGAACAGACAAATATGGAACACTATAGGGAGACAGAGACCAGGGAAAGCACAACTCCTAACAATATTCATTCTCTATCATATTCATTGAGGTCTGTCTTGTAAATGAGTCCCCCGAGGCTCAGTTGGATTAACCTGTATTAAAAAAGGTTGAATGTGTAGTGAACTTAACCTGATGTCAAAACTAAGCCTAAGGTCAAAACCCTTGACCTTAAGAACCTTGTGGGACAGAAGCTGTCATTTCATTGATTTGAATCCAGAAATACAGGTTCACCCATCCTGAGACTCTCTTTCTTGAAGATCAAGTAAAAGAACACTCTCTTTTTATTATCATTACTATTTTACAAATTTTGATAATCAAAGTGTCTTAGTTCAAACCATTTTAGATGTTGCAGTGAACTAACCAATTTTATTAACTGTGAAACAGTGTAATGATTTTTTAATGCTTATGCAGAGTTAGAATTCATGTTAAGGTCTGTTACAGATTTTTATGCATTTTCTGATTTCTGTCTTTGAATGAGCAAGTGTGCGTTTTCCAAGGTCAGGAGTCGAAGCAGACATGTGTCTTGTTTACATCCTCTCAGACGTCAACAGGGGAGCTGGCACCTGTTTCTAAAACTCGCCAAAACAAAACTCTCTCTGTCTCTGAGAACAGTTTAATCTGTTCAATAACAATTCTCGCTGTTTTCTGACTTCTGGTAACCTCTGACATCACAAAACACACCCCTGTCTGGTTGATATTACCCAATAAGGGACGCTCAAATATACCGGAAATAGAGCTCTTTAAAATGCCGGTACTTCCTAGTTCTCTCAGTCTAGTTCTGAGTCTGAAAAGTTCGGTTCTGCGCTGAGAAGTTCAGTTCGGTTCTGCGCTGAGAAGTTCAGTTCGGT
>NW_023624030.1:0-2320 GCF_014905685.2 Nematolebias whitei | reverse complement strand
GCGCTGAGAAGTTCAGTTCGGTTCTGCGCTGAGAAGTTCAGTTCGGTGAAGCTTCTGAGGAGTTCGGTGAGGCGCTGAGAAGTCGTTTGGGAGAACAGAAGTCCAGCATGATAAGGCTCCTCCGAGTTGGATTATAATATCCTCCACCTCTGAGTGGAACTTCTGAAGGACCCCACTCATGTGAAGTCTTGCTGATGTGAGCTGGTGTCGGACGGAATCTCGTCACTACTTCGGACGAGTCACAGCCATCCTATGGAGACGCTGGACAGGTAGCGTTAACTGGACCTCCATATCTGCTGATTAATCTTCAGAAAGGTAATGAGTCAAGTTCCCTACCAAGCGTACCAAGGAAAGCTGGGTTCTGATGGAGAGTGTCGGTTCTGGTGAACACTTCCCCTCACATACCATCTTTTACTCCCTTTAAACTCCATCTTTCCACCTTTAAATTCTTCTCTAAAGTAGAAATCCTTCCAGATATTTTAGAAATGTCTGTGTAAAGTGCTCATCCACCGCCGTGTGGATAATTGATCATAATTGTACAGTTTTCAGAAATGTCTGTGGTGAAGCAACGGAAAATCATGGCCGTATGGTTTTCCTGATTGATTGATTATGTTGTTATTTTCATATTTTGCCAAATTAATGTAAATGTTTGATGTTAAACTTTGATTCTGTAAATAAATGACCGCATTCATTTTGATGGGTCAAAGATAAATGACGTCTCACGTTTGCATTTCATTAAATTCAATGCACGTTTTATTCAGTCCAGAAAAATGAGGAATCCGTTTTAATTGATGAATATATCTCTGCATCTGTTCATCTACAAATGAATGAAAAATTCATTACACATAGACTGATATATTTCAAATGTTTATTTCTTTTAATGTTAATGATTATGACTGACAACTAATGAAAACCCCAAATTCAGTATCTCAGAAAATTATAATATTACTCAAGACCAATAAAAAAATAAAAAAAAGATTTGTAGAAATGTTGGCCAACTGAAAAGTATGAGCATGAAAAGTATGAACATGAAAAGTATGAGCATGTACAGCACTCAGTACTTAGTTGCGGCTCCTTGTGCCTGGATTACTCCAGCAATGTGTTGTGGCATGGAGTCGATCAGTCTGTGGCACTGCTGAGGTGTTATGAGAGCCCAGGTTGCTCTGATAGTGGCCTTCAGCTCTTCTGAATTGTTGGGTCTGGTGTATCACATTTTCCTCTTCACAATACCTCATAGATTCTATATGGGGTTAAGGTCAGTCGAGTTTGCTGGCCAATTAAGAACAGGGTTACCATGGTCCTTAAACCAGGTACTGGTAGCTTTGGCACTGTGTGCAGGTGCCAAGTCCTGTTGGAAAATGAAATCTGCATCTCCATAAAGTTGGTCAGCAGCAGGAAGCAGGAAGTGCTCTAAAACTTCCTGGTAGAATAGAATAGAATAGAATAGAATAGAATAGAACAGAATAGAATAGAAACAGCCTTCATTGTCCCACGGATGGGAAATTCAAGTGTAACAGCAGCAACAGATAAAAATATTTCACACAAAAGTTCCTAAATATTAATAAACAATACAATATATAAGAAATAAGATAAACAATATCAATAATAATGTTCAATATGTATTGGAACATTGAGAATGGCAGACTATTTACAGTACAGTAATATAGGCAGAGTTTGTGTTTTACCAGAGGTCAGTATGTATTTAATCCTTATTGAGTTTGTTGGGAGCGGTGATGGTTGTAGTATAACAGCTGCTGGAAGGAAGGACCTGCGGTAATGCTCCTTTGTGCATTTAGGATTTTTCATTCATTCAACCTTTATTTAGACAGGTAAATACCATTGAGCCTCGAGGACTCATTTACAAGAGAGACCTGATTTCAACAAACAATGATAACAACAATGGACAACAGAGACAACAATAAACAGTTATAAAAAGTCATACTACAGTTTTTTTTAGTTTTTTTTTTAACAAATAGGATGGCTAAAAGAAAAAGGTAACAAAAAACAGCTAGATTCTAAGGCGAATGTAGAAAACTAAAAACAGGAACATGTCTGCATTGGTCCCTGCCAGGAGTCCAACAGATTCTTAAAGCCACATATGCCCCTTTTCCATTAGTACCGGTACGGGCCGGTACAGCACGGCTCTACTCTACTCGGTACGGTACAGGTTGTGTTTCCATTATGCTTTCAGTACCGGTTCCAGTGGGCGGGGTTCAAATTGACGTCACCACCTCTCACCAGCTGATGGCACTGAGACGCAGAAACTGTTTTCAGTACAGGTTGAGAATTTATGTTATTTTGAAGTTGTGTGTATGTATGT
>NW_023624029.1:2646-4019 GCF_014905685.2 Nematolebias whitei | reverse complement strand
CTTCATCTTTAAAATTCTTCTATCTGCTAAAAATCATTACAGATATTTTTAGAAATGTCTGAAGCAAAGTTTTCAATCACCGCCGTGTGATTTGATGTCTGCTGTTCTGCTGAAAGTGAGGAAACAATCGCCGTATTGTTCTCACTCCTGTAAAACTGATTAATAAGCTGTCGTTATTTTCAATTATTGTCAATTAATGTAAATGTGTGATGTGTTAAACTTGATTCTGTTAATAAATGACCCACTCGTTTAGTGAGTCAAAGATAATTAACGTCTCACGTCCACATTTTATTAAATTCAATGCACGCATGTTATACAGTCCAGAAAAATGAAAGAACCCGTTTAATTGATGAATATATCTCAGGATATGTCATACTACAACTGGTGGCCCGTTACGTGTTCATAAATGGACTGTGTATTCGTGTAAATTGACATTTCATGTTGGCATGAAAGAAAAAAGTGCAGATTGTAGCTGTGTTGAAACGCAGCGTGCTGAGCTGCGGAGCTTGGAGAAAACACTGCATGTTTACGCTGGCGATGCTTTGAAGCTGATACCGAGTCATTGAGTCTTTATGAAAGCTGAAATTGTACGTTTGTTATGTGTAACTAAAGCTGGGTTTGTGTGGAAACGCTTTATTCTGTTAAACTGTGGTCCAGACGTGACTCTGGTCCGGCTTGTTTTGACAAGTTCGAACGAGTTTGTTTTAAATGGTTTAAAAGACGTTTTGCCACGGAGCGCCGCCTCCGTTAAAGCTCAGAGTTGATTCGCTACACTTTTTAACAGAAAATGGTGCATTTTGACTGTTTAAAAGACGAAAAGTTGACGGACTTATTTCAGGCTAACAGTAACATGCTAGTTGGGAAAACGCTGCGTGATTGGTTGAATTCAGCTGCTGTGGAGCGCTCTGATTCGCTGAGAAGTGAGTGACGTGTCTACGTCATTTCCTCTCACCCCGTTGTTGCTCTGTCATTGGTAGATTCAGTCACGTGACCCGGAAATGAAGCTCGTCTTCTTAGGGACTTAAAATCTGTTTTTAAAGTTGGAAAACGCTTTAAAGTTGATTCTGATACGCTTCTCCGTGTCTTTGAAGCTCTAATTGTTGAAATTTTGCCATTTTTGAGTTCGAAATCCGTCACTAAATGGTGTTTTCAGACCTCGCTAGCCGATGCTAATTTTAAGCTAACAGCTAACGACCGGATGTCACCGGATGCCACAGGAAGTCATAGCGACTCCTACTGGACAACACTAACAGTGTCTGAGTTAAAATAAATAGGGTTATACTCCCCTCACCTGGGAAACTTGATATCACAGTTTCACTTCGCTTCTAGGTGACTTTGAGTGAAATTAGACGTGCTTAGACGCATTTGATGAG
>NW_023624029.1:0-2546 GCF_014905685.2 Nematolebias whitei | reverse complement strand
CCAACACATTTTTATTCACTGGTAATTCCTTAAGAAAAAGGTGCAAAATAAAAAATTAGAAACTTTTTAAAAAAAGATACAGTTACAGATATTCACAGAGATAAAAGTTTACTCATTTGCTGGAACGATAATGCACGTTTAATTGCTAAATTACTAAATAAGAGTAAATATCAGAAAAATAGACTTTTTCTGATTTTATTTTAACACCTAAAACATTAAATTCTCCTATTTAATCTTTAAATAGAAGAAAATGGCAGAAGAAGAAGAAGAGGTTAACCCTTTCAAATCCCAACCACATGATGATATCATTTTGGGGGCTTTACATATTTTAACAAATTCAATTATTGGTAAGCAAATAGAGCAATTAGAACAACTTGATGAACTTCAAAGAGAGGAAGAGCTGAGAAGTCTGGCAGAAGGAACATCAGTGTCAGAGAGTAAAAAGGCTAGCCAGGAACGGTTAGCAAAAATCTCTCTGCTTCTTAAAGCGGAATTGGATGAACAGTTTGAACGCAATGTCATGCTGTCTAGAACACATGAGAGGGAGCTCTCAGATATGCAGGCGTCATTACAAGCTCAATCTTATGACAAGATTAGTGAAAAAGACCGTCAGTACCAAGCTGCGTGTTTAGACAATGAACAGCTACAACAAGAGTTGCAGCTCGCAAAAATAGATCTGGAAGAACGCAGAGTGGATAAACAAGCATTACTGGAGCTATATAGGCGTTTACAAAGTGATTATCAAACATCACAGGAACGCTTAAAAGCATGTGAGGAGAAACTAAGAGCGGCAAAATATAAAAGTTCTGACGTGGGGCGAGTTTATCTGGAACTCAGAGAAGACCGTGGACAGAGTCCAGGTCACCCACAACCACCTCAGAAAGACGTTGTTGCTCCTCCTGCTCGTAATCCACCCTCACCTAAAGTGGTAGGAACAGACCTGAACAGGTCTCCTCCACCAAACATGCAACAGAGTGCATGGAAACTTCCTCTTTCAATGGATGTTCTGCTAAAACTCTCAAAATATGTACAACGCTTTGTACCTGGACCGATGGGTTCAACTGGAACAAAAGCGTACCTGAAAGATCTCGAATTCAGATTGAAAGGTTATCCTAATGCTACGGTTGAGGATAAGATCAGTATGATAAGGCTCACTTCAGACAGAGAAGTGTTCGCCTTTATCGAGCGTCTACCTGATGTAACGAGAAAGGATTACAACCTTCTGTGTGAGGCTTTGATCAGAGAGTACGACCCCTGCACGGGACCTGCTGGTTTCCCAGCCGCTGACAAGGTCAAGCAGGGCAAGAATGAACATCCAAAAATTTATTACAAAAGAATCTTGCAAGCTTATTTTGGTTACAGAAATGAAACCGGAATGGAGGAAGAAGAAAGTTTTAAATATGTTTTCAGCAAAAATCTCCACACTGACATACGCATGTCAGTACAAATTATGGCAAATTTCAGAGAAAAATCCATCAATGAGATTAAACAGTGGGCTGTGAATGTGTTCGAGGCATGTTCTCATGCTAAGACGCCCATAGAGGTGTATCCTGGTATAAAGGTTAAACCCCACTCCCTAGAATTGGAAGGAAGGCGTGCGTCACCACCTCCTCCTAAAACAGGCGAGAAAAGGCAGTATTTTCAAACTAACAAACCACGTAATGAAGGTGCACGCTGGGACAAAAAGGCTCCTCTTTCAGAGGATGAACGTGATTATCGTAAATGGGGCATGCGTAGGACGCAAAGATATGGGATCCAAGAGGACCCATATTATCAGGGAAAGTCCGAAGAGGAACCCCCAAAAGACGTACCTCGGACGAAACGGACCGAGGCGATAAAATCACAAAGGTCCCGGGAACAAGGCCCTACACCTCTGAGCTCGGAAGAGACAGAGGAAATACAAAGGTTTTTAGAAACTTTGATACACGCTGAAATGGGAATCCAACCAGGAGCACAATGTAGTGATCTGATCGCTACTAAATCTGAAGGCGCGAATGACAACATTACAGATGTCGGTGAAACACACCAAGACATTGCTGTCGTTGCCTCCAAGAACCCCTCATCGGACGAAGGGGGGGTAAACTCACACACAAATGATGATGAGTCATCGCAAGATGAACACTCAGAAACTGATTTTCATGATTTTGAACTAGGCATTCCAGTTCTGGGAGGACTCCCAGATAACCTGGTACCGAGTCAAGAAACTGGGCCAGTATGGTTAAGAAAACCAACACAGGCCACAGCTCTTTTTTCAACCAATGACGTCGACCAAGGACCACAAACCTATGGTGCCTTGCCCATAGACAGGTCCGACGACTCAGAAAAGGATTCGTTGGAGCTCACCAAGGAGCAAGAACCCTCATCAGTCTCATCACAGATTGAACAGGTGGTCGCCCAAGCCGACACTCTGACATCTGATGAAGAAAGAGACAAACTTCGCCAAGTTCTTTTAAAATATGAAAAGTCATTTTCACCTGACCCAGACATCATCCAACGTCAGAGGTCAAAACCTTGACCTAAGGATCATTTGGGACATAACTTGTCAT
>NW_023624028.1:1463-4020 GCF_014905685.2 Nematolebias whitei | reverse complement strand
CAAAATGTCAGGCCTTTAATTGGATATGAACTGTTGGGAAAGTGTTAATAGTTTCTTCTTTCAATGAAGGATCTGAAACTTGGGCCAAATGAAGCTTGGACTTGCTGACAGTCTGAAGTGACGGCTGCAAGGCTGCACGGATGAACTCCCTCCACTTGTGCTGAAAGAATTCTCCAACTCCCTGTGAGTTTTGTCTTTAGGCTATATTTCATTCTTATAAAAGTGAGGCACTTTTGAAACCCATTTAATAGACTGAAGGTGCTGACATGGATTCCTAAAACATGCACTGCAGGGGTCCGGTCTCCTGGCTCTCCTGCACTGAACGGTTATTTCTCCACAGCGACGCTCCTAAAACTGAAGTGCAAACATCTTGGAGAGGTGGAGACTCCTGTTGCTCATGAGGCGGAGGAGACATTTTCATTTCCTATTGATCCTCCGCCTCACAGCAGAGGGAATCTATTCTCCAAATGAGTCATTCTTCTCCCACCAGGGAGTGTCTTACAGCTCGTCTTGATGTTTCTGAACTGGATTTAGATCGCTCCACACCACGCAGGGATCAAGCTCACAGACATAAAGCACATTTTTTCACACCAACTGGGAACAATCACTGAGATGTTACACTCTGAAGTATCACACACAAGCAGTTTGGACATGTAAAACCAAAAGGAGCAAGCGGTACGTCCATGTACCTCATCTCTGAAGAAATAGAATAGTGAATGTTTGAAGTTTTTGAGATGAGTGTTTTTCTGGACTGGAATTGAACAGGTTAAACCTTAATGGTTTTGGTGCAAGACATTCAAGCAGGTAGGAGCTAAACTGTGTAAGAAGAGAGGTAGCAGCGGTGCAGAGTGATGGATCCTGGTGAGTGGATGAGGCAATTTTATCCATCACCAGGTACAATGGCAGAGCCAGGGGGTGGCCAATGGTGGCCTTGCACATCATAGATTAATCTTCAGCCACCCCACTTGCCATCCCAATCATTTGTGGAAACTATACTTCTAAGTAATATAAAAACTAGAAAACATAGGTTCCTCAAATGAATGGGGTTGCTGGTTTACATATTTATGATGGTGGCCATCTTGGATTTTGACATGGCCACAAAATTTTTGAAAGGAACCTTTCTTTCGCTTATATGCACACACCAAAATGGAAGTCAGTACCTCTCTTCTTTTTCAAGTTTAATTAAATTCAATTCAGTTTATTTATATAGTGACAAATCACAACAAAGTTGTCTCAGGGCACTTTACAGAAACATTCACATGCATAGAAAAGCCAATTAGTAAAGTTCTCTATCTAAGGAGGCCAGCAGACACGTTGAAGCTTCACTTCTTCTCAGTCTCCCATCCTGAGCAAGCACAGTGGAAAAGAAAAACTCCCTTTTAACAGGAAGAAACCTCCAGCAGAACCAGCTCAGGACAAGCGGCCATCTGCTTTGACCGGCTGGTTGAGAGGACAGGAAGGAGAGACAGATGAACACAGAATGGTAGGTCCAGATATAGGTCCAGGTCCAGATATAGGTCCACGTCCAGATGTAGGTCCAGGTGTATCTGAAAGACAAAAACATGTTAAGGATAGAAAAAATAATTACAAATACAAAACAGATTGAGCAGAGTAAGTAAAGACAGTAGCAGAGTGAAAAGTGTGGTCAGTTTGTCCTCCAGCAGTCTAAGCCTATAGCAGCAGAACTAAGGGACAGCTCAGGAAACCCAAGCTGACCCTAACTATAGGATTTATCAAAAAGGAAAGTCTTAAGCCTGGTTTTAAAACTGGACAATGTGTCAGCCTCACGGACAGAAACTGGAAGTTGGTTCCACAAGAGAGGAGCCTGAGAACTGAAAGATCTTCCCCCCATTCTGTTTTTGGAAACTCTAGGAATCACAAGTAAACCTGCAGTCAGTGCTTGGTTAGGAAAATATGGAACAATAAGATCTGTAATATAAGATGGAGCTAGGTTGTTGAGAGCTTTGTAGGTTAGAAGTAAGATTTTAAATTATCAATAAATAATCAAAGTTATCAAGCTCACAACATTCACGAATGGATGGACCAACCAGTGGATGGGTGGAAGGACAATATTTCCAATTTCCCATTTTGGCTCAACAAAGGGAGACAATAAAAGTCATATCACCCACCACCTGTTAGAGGTTTGTGCTTTGATTACTGTAGAATGAGAAGGGAGTGCGCTCGAGCTGTTTTGGTCAAACCTTGTAAATGATGTGTCTCATGTGATGCTGTGAGATTTCTCAAGCTCTGGGTCACTCAGAACATGAACTACAACAAACTGTAGTTTAACCTGTGTGGCTGACCTATAGTCATTTTTGAGATTTGGGTCAACTTAAGCAGGGCTGACTACATGCAACAATAACTTTCTGCAGGTTTCATTCAAATGAATCCACTTGTTCATGGAATATTTTGCTAACAGGTAGACAAAGGAAAATATACACACGGGCAAATGCATTATTGCACTTTTGCCTTCAAACAAACAACATGTTGGATTCAGTTCTGTACCAGACTAGCAGATTACACCCATCCATCCATCCATCCATCCATCCATCCATCC
>NW_023624028.1:0-1363 GCF_014905685.2 Nematolebias whitei | reverse complement strand
CATCCATCCATTATCTTTACCCGCTTCTTCCTTTTCAAGTCGCGGGGGTCACTGGTGCTCATATCCAGCAGTCACTGTGTAAGAGGCATGGGACACCCTTGACTGGTCTCCAGTCCATCACAGGGACACAGAGACAAACAACCATTCACCCTCTCACTCACACCTAGAGCCAATTTAGAGTTACCAATCAGCCTAACATGCATGTTTTTGGTCTCTGGGAGGAAACTGGAGTACCTGGAGAAAACCCACGCATGCACGGAGAGAACATGCAAACTCCACCCAGAAAGGCTCCTAGCTGGGATTTGATCCAGCAACCTTCTTGCTAAGAGGCGGCAGCTCTATCAACTGAGCCACCACCACCAAAAGCATCAGAGTCTAACTCTTCTTTAACGCAGGAGAGGCCCGGAGCTGCAGAGCCGTGTGGATTAGTCAGCAGCTTTCATGACTTATTTGCATGTTGTGCTGTGCCGTTCTTCCATTTGGCTGCGATCTTAAGAAATAAGTGCTTTACGTAATGCAGGTGTAATGAAGATGAGTGAAAATAAACCCGACTATTCAAAGAGGATTTGGTGCTGCGGCTCATACAGTTGCAGTCAGAAAATTACAACACACAACTTCAGTCGTTTTCAAAGACAAGAACTGGGCGTACAAGTTTGAATAAGTGGAGAATTGTTGCTAATCTACAGCTCAAATAAATACATTGTAGGATGAAGAAGAGCTCTCCTGACCACGAGCTTTTGGTTGACCAAAACAGAAACTACGTGACGATGCATCACCTAAAAACTGTTGAAAACTTGTCCATCATATATCTACCATAGATGATTTCCACCTGATGATTTTTTGTTTGTTTTAAAATAGGTTCAACAAATAATTAGGCAAAGAGGATGTTTTTTGTTTAAGGTGTGAGAGTCTCCAGGTTCAAGTTCTGGATAAATCCTGTTCTGGTTTGATACCTTCAAATATTCCATCAAATCAACAGACAAGTTGAAACATTGTCTGTTTATATGAACACTGTCAGTGATCAATGACTAAAGACTGTCTTGATTACTTTGAAAAGACTTTCGTCTGGTGCAGACACAGATTTCAGCCTGTGAACTTCAGGGGTGCAGCACAGCAGGCCAAGTTTAATCAGCGTGCATCTCTCACTTTCAAATCATAAGAAAATGAACATCTGCTTAACTTTAGTTTTCACCCTCTAACAAAGTGACAGCCTGTGACTGCAGCTCTCAACCTTTGTTTCTATACTTTCTACTTATGACATTTAAGTCATTCCTTCTTTGTGTTTTTTCTTTATATCTTATAAGAACGGACTTTACATATTTTAAAATAATCTTTGTGAGTTTTTTTCTTCATTTTTTGCACT
>NW_023624027.1:0-4020 GCF_014905685.2 Nematolebias whitei | reverse complement strand
AAGGAGTGAGAATGAAAAGAACAGAACAGAACTGAGAAACCAGAGCTAGTGAACAGAGTGATAAAGATCTAAATACAGGGACGTGATTCATGACAGATCCCCCCCTCAAGGAACGCCTCCTGGCGTTCCACCTGGCTGATCTGGATGGAGAGCGTGGAAGTCGGCGATGAGAGTCCTGTCGAGGATGTGACGGGAGGGGACCCAGGAGCGTTCCTCAGGACCGTACCCCTCCCAGTCGACCAGGTACTGAACCCCCCGTCCCCTCCGCCTAGAGCGAAGGAGATGGCGCACAGTATAGACAGGGCCACCCTCAATGAAGCGGGCGGGTGGAGGGGCGTGAGCAGGGGCATGAAAAGAGGAGGAGACCACCGGTTTGATGCAAGAAACATGGAAGGTGGGATGGACACGGAGGGACCTAGGAAGAGTCAAGCGAACAGACACAGGGTTGATGATTTTGGAAATGGGAAAGGGACCAATGAAGCGAGGGGCCAGTTTACGGGACTGGAGCTTAAGTGGGAGATTCTTGGTGGACAACCACACCTTTTGGCCTATGGAGTAAATGGGCTGGGGGGTTCTATGGCGGTCAGCCTGCTTGCGATAGGCCGCCCTACTCTTCAACAAGGCGCGTCTGGCCTTCCTCCAAACCCTCTGGCAGCGTAGGGCAGCCAGATGAGCGGAGGGGACAGAAGCCTCCCTCTCCTGGAGAGAGACGACAGGGGGCTGATAACCAAAGACAACGTAAAAAGGTGACAAACCGGTGGCCGAGGAAGGAATGGAGTTGAGGGCATGTTCAACCCAAGGCAGGGAGGAGCTCCACTTCTCGGGGTCCTGTTGGCATAGAATCCTCAGCTTGCCCTCGACCTCCTGATTAGCCCTCTCCGTCTGGCCATCGGTCTCAGGGTGAAACCCAGAGGAGAGGCTAATGTCAATGCCCAGGAGGGAGCAAAACTCCCTCCAAAAGAGAGAGACAAACTGAGGACCCCTGTCGGAAACAATGTTAGTGGGCAGACCGTGGAGTCTAAAAACCTCCCTGGCCATGATCAGGGCGAGTTCCTTGGATGATGGTAGTTTGGGAAGGGGAATCAAATGGACCATTTTGGAAAAGCGGTCTACAATAGTGAGGATGACCGAGTGAGAATTGGATGGTGGGAGACCGGTAATGAAATCCATTCCTATGTGCGACCAGGGACGAGATGGACAGGGAAGGGGGCGTAACAGCCCTGAAGGAGGGCGCTTGGAGGGTTTGGATTGGGAACAGGAGGGACAAGATCGCACATAGGTTTGGACATCCTGAAATAAGGTCTCCCACCAAAACTGTGACTTAACCAGGGACAATGTTTTACTCAAACCAGGATGACAGAATAGACGAGAACTATGAGTGAAATCCAAAACTTGTTTAACCATGTAGGGAGGGACAAATAAACGATTGGGTGGGCAACTAGGTGGAGGAGGATTGGTCTGGTTGGAAGCCTTCAGATCCAACTCAAGCTGGGTAACGGCCAGGCGGGCAGTTTCAGGGAGGATAAACTGATCCTCCTGAGAGGAAGGGACTTCATCCTTCTCCATGATGCGAGACAAGGCATCAGGCTTGGTGTTTTTCTCACCGGGTCGAAAAGACAAAGTAAAGTTAAAACGTGAAAAGAACAGTGCCCACCTGGCCTGACGGGGGTTGAGGCGACGAGCGGATTTGAGGTACTCCAGGTTCTTATGGTCAGTCCAAACCAAAAAAGGGAACCTGGAGCCCTCCAACCAGTGTCTCCACTCCTCAAGGGCGAGTTTGACGGCAAGCAGCTCCCGATCCCCAATGTCATAGTTCTTTTCTGCCTCGGAGAGACCCTTTGAAAAGAAAGCACAAGGATGCAGGCGTCCCTCCAGGCTGCGCTGACTAAGAATGGCCCCCACCCCAGTATGGAGGCATCAACTTCGACGACAAAGGGCTCGTCGGGGTTGGGGGCCCGGAGGATGGGAGCTGAAGAAAACAGTTTTTTGAGATCACAAAAGGCTTTGGCTGCTGCGGTGGACCAAACAAAATGTGACTTGGATGAGGTAAGTTCGTGGAGAGGCTTAGCGAGTTGGCTGTAACCTTTTATAAAGCGTCTATAAAAATTAGCAAACCCCAGAAAGCGTTGCAGTTGCTTCCGGTCCTTGGGAGTGGGCCAGTCCACCACAGCAGCCACCTTGCATGAGTCCATGGATACAGAGTCTGGGGAGACAACAAAACCCAGGAAAGTAGTGGAGGTGGTGTGAAACTCACATTTCTCGGCTTTTACATATAGACCATTTTGCAGAAGCCGGGTTAAAACAGATCTAACGTGTCTTTTATGAGCGTTAATGTCCTTAGAAAAAATCAAAATGTCGTCAAGATAAACAAAAACAAACTTGTTAACCATATCCCTAAGCACATCATTTACAAGACATTGAAAAACTGCAGGAGCGTTGGTGAGCCCGAATGGGATCACCAAATATTCATAATGTCCAGTGGGTGTGTTGCAGTCTTCCACTCGTCCCCCTCTCTGATGCGAACCAGATGGTAGGCATTACGGAGGTCGAGCTTAGTGAAAACCTTGGATCCCTGCAGAAGGTCAAATGCAGTGTTCATCAAGGGTAACGGGTACTTGTTTTTAACAGTAATCTTGTTCAGACCTCTAAAGTCAATGCAGGGACGGAGGGTCTGATCCTTCTTCTTAACAAAAAAGAAACCGGCCCCTGCAGGAGAGACCGAAGGTCTGATGATCCCAGCCTGCAGGGACTCCTGAATGTAAGACTTCATGGCCTCTTGTTCTGGTGAGGATAAAGAATAAAGGCCCCCTCTGGGTGGTGTGGTACCGGGCATTAAGTCAATAGGACAGTCATAGGGTCTGTGCGGGGGTAACGACTTGGCCTTAACTTTATTAAACACCTCCTTGAGGTCATGATAGTCAGTGGGGACCTTAGCTAAGTCTGGATAATAACTGGGCGACTGAGTGACAGAGTCTGAAGGAACCACTGCTTCATAAAGGCAGGTAGAGAGACATTCTTCTGACCATCCCAAAATCTCCCTCCGCCTCCAATCTAAGTGTGGGTTATGTTTAGCCAGCCAGGTAGCACCCAAGACTACAGGGTTCTCAGGAGAGTTTATTATAAGAAAACTGATTAGTTCCTTATGATTACCACCTAAACATAACGTGACGGGCTCTGAGACCTGGGAGGAGGAGTTGAGAGGGTGACCATCAAGAGCGACAACGGAGTGGTTCTTAGAAGACTGCAGGATTTTAATTCCGTTAGTGACAGCGAAATCATAGTCCAAAAACTCCGTATCGGCTCCAGAGTCAACAAACACTTTGATGGAGGAACAGATCTTACCTGGGACGCAGATCTCGGCGGGGATGACGAATGGTGAGGAGATGGAGGAAGTGGATGCGCGACTCAATAAACATCTCTCGTTTATTGAGCCCCGCCTTTTACCGGACAAGAGTAGACGGCGTGTCCAGCGTTGCCGCAGTAGAAACACAGCCGATTCCTTCGGCGGTGATCCCGCTCCGCCGGAGTGAGTTTGCTTCGGCCCAGCTGCATAGGCTCCTCAGCCGGACCTGGTGACTGCTGCCGAGGCTCCACTGTCGGACGAGGTGAAGAAACAGGAGGTAAGTCCCATGTCTTCGTGTGAGCGCCGTACTCACCGCGTTGCCTGACGGAAAATGACGTAGCAGTCTTTCTTTCCCGAGAGCGTTCAGCCAGTCGGAGGTCGAGTCTTGTGGCCAGGTCCTCCAAACCTTGTAAGGTCTCTGGGAGTCTCTGGGTTGCCAGCCCGTCCTTAATGGCGTCGTCCAAGCCTCGATAAAAGGCATCGGTTAATGCCTCGTCATTCCAGTGACTGCCGGACGATACAGAATGAAAGTCAATGATATAATCTGTGACGCGACGGTTACCTTGCTTGATGTCGAATAGTCGTCTGGCAGCCTCTCGTTCTGGAAGAACTGGGTCAAAAACTCGGCATAACTCCTTCTTGAAGCTTTGAAGGGAGTAAACAAACTGTGAGTCTCT
>NW_023624026.1:0-4020 GCF_014905685.2 Nematolebias whitei | reverse complement strand
ATAGAACGTTGGTTACGTACTGTAACCCCAGATTCTATGAATATAGGCGTAGCCCTTTAAGCGTCGGGCCTCACTGGCTCCTAAATGGCTGAAGAAAAAAGCTATTTTGGGAGCCGATTTCCCGCTCTTAACGTAATTTATACGGACCGGGTGGGGCCCACACAGCAGGTGGGCGTGGACTAAATTTTTTCAGTGCTTATGCTCTGCATAACGGGATAAACCCATCAGCGACAGCCTTAAAGGGCTACGCCTATATTCATAGAATCTGGGGTTACAGTACGTAACCAACGTTTTTTCTGGATTTAGAGAATATTTTTTCCCACTTTAAATCCACCTGTGTGGTGTGAAGCCCTCCCTATAGACGACCTACTTAACCAAACCTTTCCTTTGTGGATCAAACCACCGTGGAACAATGATGAGACTGTTCTCATGCTTTTACTTGGTAATCTGCTGTTCCTGTTTGAATAAACCCTAGTTTCAAACTGAAATCAGAGAAAATTGGCAACTAAGCCTTTCCATAACAACACCTTTTCTGTTAGCAAAATATCTCCTGAACAAAAGGGTGGATTTTAAATAACTAACAAATCTTTCAACAAAGCAGAATCCGTCCAGAGGACCTGACTCAACTTTGTTAGGTTTTAAATAAAGTTTTAATGAGTAATCATTGGATGTACAACTTCAGTTTATTAACTTTCAGTGTCAACTCATTGAAAGCTGGTTGCTACAACCAACTGAACCTTGGAAAAAATGGCTAACTCAGACAGTTTTACTGATATTGGGCTAAATTTTTGTTATCAGTAGTTGAGGGTCATCCTCCAAGAGCTAACAAAGATCCTGCATGACATAAAAAAATGACATAATTTAGTATCGTTGGTATCTGAGTTAAAAGCCCTGACTTGAAAGGGATTGTAGGATCCAAGTTTTAGGATTTTCAGATTTTTGTCAGTTTTAAGATCTTTAACAAAACAAATGTTTGATGACACCCTGCAGGTCACATGGATGCAGATAACTCATGTTTTGCAAATACATCATCTCATTTCAGAATCTTGACTTCATGCAAAAAAAAGTGGTTGTGCTTGCTGTCAGAGAATCTCTTTAGTGTTTTCTTTAATGAAAAATGGTCGGAGCGCTCGTTTGACTGAGCGGCATGAATTATTGGGGAGAAACAAAGCAGGCTGATGGGGAAAATTCATCACATCCTGTTAACCAGAGGAAGATTGCATTTGAAGGATTGTTTTGTTTTTAGAAAAATCCTGTCGAGCTGCGGAGTCTGACAAAGTATAGAAAATCCACAGATGACGGCTGCTTTCTCCTGGCAAAATCGGATTTTTCTGTCCCACTAATCCCTTGTCACAATCTGCATCCTGTATATCTCTCTCTAACTCTCTCTCTCTCTCTCTTTCTATGTGCAAGTGTGTGTATGTGTGTGTCCCAGAGACTCCAGCCCATTCTGTCAGGACAGGCCACTCATGATTGAGGACGGTCATCCTTACCTTGCTTGAAGCGTGAACACTTAAAGAGACCTGGGTCTGCGGTGATTACAGGCCGGTGCGCAGATGATTGAATCAAAGGGGGTCTGAGTGGGACTGGAGTAAAACTTTGGGATGGTGCGAGCTATGCAACACACAGCATCATGTCCTCAGTGAAAAGGTTACCAGTGGTTGCTTCGTTTTGTGGACCAACGTCCAGCCCTGCCCTGCAGTGGCTGGGTACGGGGGCCCCGGTCTGATCTGACCACCTTCTGGGACTGAAAGTGGATGGAAACCTCCAAGGAGTGAAAAAATGCGGTTTTGGTGGATTTTACTGTTTGGTTTTAGGAGCGTTTGTGGAGAACTGCCATTCATAGTAAAGAACAATGCAGCCATGTTGGTCAACTGGTGAGTAAACATCCATCTGCTGAACATGCGTCATGTGATGATAAACACTTCAGTTCTTGTGTTTGTTTTGACATCCTCTTTAGCTAAACCTGCAAAATCAGGGATCACTTCCACCACGTGTTATTAGAGCACATTGCTGAGCTATTCCTGGCTCGTTAAAGAGGGTTTGAACCTTAGATTAGCAATGCTAATTAAGTTCATGCTGGCTCTGTGAGACTTACCTTCCATTTTTAGCTATCCTTTGCTACATGTGCAGTAAGTTACACACTAAATACACAGCAGCGCATTTGCTCATCAGAACAAGCTCTGAATCTGGGTCTCCCATCGCAGATTTTCTCCTGCTGTGCACAAAAGCACTGTGGCAATCAATAAATGTTCAGTTCTCTGTATACAATGCCAATCCCCCCAAAAATGCAGGATAAAGCTATGCAACTATCAATTTACATCTGATGGGGCTCCTCCTCCGTAGCGGAGTCACAACCACAACCCAAGCAACAAAAATATATTATTCTTTACATAACAGAACTAAGCAGATGCTGCTGGTGCCCCCGCCCCTTGTGTTGCTTCTGCAGCAGCCAATCCCTGAGCTGTGACGTCACTAAAAGCACAACGACGGGCCTTCATACGGATTAACCCTACAGACCCAGTGGCTAAGACCACGGATGTGATTTTTATTTGCACCCCCCACCCCTCACTTCCGAGACAGCTGGCTATGTGTGGGAGGCATTATAAAATCCCGGAGTTTAATTTATTGTCTATATCTAAGTTGATTTGAAAATGTTTTCGCCTTGTTTCTTTTTAAAAAAAAATTATGAAACACACCACAAGAACATAGATCTAAATAAGAGTCTGGGAGTGAAGATTTTACACCATTTTATATTTTATTTTGAAAGTAGTTATGTTCTGCTTAAAATTTTGAGAACCTATTATTTTGCACAGTCATGGCCTTAAACCTTATTAGAAATTAACACAAGTACTACTAGCAGAACAAATGACCAACTTTTGCTTTTATTGTTTGTGTCGAAGCAAATACCTCTAATCAGTGATCAGCTTGGAGGGATTTTAGCTCATTCTTCACAAACTTCTCACTTTGACTCTTTTCAGAACAACCTTTTAAATTACATTCAAGATTTAATAAAGTTAAGTCAGGTCTTCTGGATGGATTCTTCTTTGTTGAAGCGGTTTGTCTCCAAAAGACTTCTTCAGTCTGAGGAGCTGCAACAAATTCAGTCTTATAAGACTTCATTCAAGACTTGCTCACTTACTCAAGATTTGCACACAAAAGATTATCAACTGTATTGTTTAATCATTCTTTGGTGGATTAAATTGTGCGTATAGGATCCTTGTCTTGCTGCTTGACCTATTTTCCTCTAAGATTAGTTTCTCAGGCTTTTGTCTCAACATCTTTGTTTAGAAATCACTGGTATAAGTCAGACTTCATTGTTACATACTGATGATAAAACACAATGTGGGGCCAAATCATTGTACCACCACCACTGGCCTGCACAAACGGATACGTTTTCTAAACAAAAAAAAATTACTTTCTTTATTTCAACACCGCTCATTTAATGTGAAGGGCAGGGCTCTGCAACCTTTATGTCAAAAGAGCCATTTTCACACCTTTATTCACTAAATTAAACATTTCCAGAGCCGCAACAGCTTGCTACAACTGTGATGATCAACTGGTGGCCCATGGGCCATTTTAGGTTTGTTGGAGGGAGCTTTTGTGGCCAGTAGGGGTGACATTATATAGCAAAAAAAATCTAATAAGTTTTAACATTTATTGATACTTTTACAATTTAAGTCAAAAGAAAAGAATAGGTTATTGTAAAGAAGGGAAAAAATAAATTGTTGTTTACCGAATTTGTTTTTAATTTAAAAACAAACTAAGAACTATGCAGTCCTATATTATTTTTATTGTGGAAAATTTGATTAAGTATAGAAATAAAGCATAAAGTTAAAACGAGTATGCTTTACTACTTGCTGTCCAGTATTCAGAGTCAGAGTCAGAGTCAGAGTTTCTTTATTGTCATTCGCACCTCATGTGGTACATGTGGTGGAGCGAAATTATGTACACGGGGTCCCAGTTACATCCGACAATAAAATGTATAAGAAAAACAGTAATAACATCTAAGATATGAAC
>NW_023624025.1:0-4021 GCF_014905685.2 Nematolebias whitei | reverse complement strand
TTGTCAGTCTGCTGTCAGTCTGCTGCCAGTCTGTTGTCAGTTTGTTGTCACTCTGTTGTAAGTCTGCTGTCAGTCTGTTGCCAGTCTTTTGTCACTCTGTTGTCACTCTGTTGTCACTCTGTTGTCAGTCTTTTGTCAGTCTGTTGTCAGTCTGCTGTCAGTCTGTTGTCACTGTTGTCACTCTTGTCAGTCTGTTGTCAGTCTGCTGTCAGTATGTTGTCAGTTTGTTGCCACTCTGTTGTCACTCTGTTGTCACTCTGTTGTAGGGCTTTAACAGACTACTCGAATAATCAACACATCGATTCCTTGGACATCTGTCGAGTTTTTAAATTTCATGTCAAGTATTCGTAATGTCGTCATTACGTCGCAGTTACGTCATTGCGTCACGTGTTACGTGATTCGCATTGGGCGCGGTCTACAAAATGGATTCCTTTAAGCAGACAGATGGAGCGGAGCAGGCCCAGTCTTGGCAAACAGGTAGAAATGCATCAATGTCTGGAAATATTTCACTAAAGATGAATCTTCCGGTTCAACTACCGTAAGGAAACAGAAAATTAATCAACTTCCTGACTGTTCGCGAGCTCGCGAACCGGTGTTGCACCATATTTAGTGACCACCGTATATTGTGACTGTAGGGGGCGGTGTTGCATGCACTGTTGCAGGTCACAGAATATTGTGTAACACCGGGTCTAATCGACCAAACCAGAACCAGCTTCCTCTGACCTTGTTTCACAAACAAAAAGCAAAAATAATAATTTCTAAACCTATAAAAAATTTATAAACATATTAATCTCTAAAACTAATGCGCACCACTGCAGGTGGTGATGCGGGGTGGTCGTCCACCCCACTGTTTTTAGTTTTTAGTTTTGTTTTTAACGTGCCGCACGTTTCTTTCACTTTTGCAGCTTAATAATAATAATAACTAATAGTTTTGGTTTTCCTGTGACTTATTTGCAGTATGCTAAATGATAGGGGCATAATATACGCTCCCAATATTTTGTTGGTCTTTTTTTTGTGTGTAAATAATAAATGACTTTTTTTGCGTTTTTATTCATTTATTTATTTTTGCATCTTGAGATCCTATGACGTCATCACCTACTTCACTTCTACTCAAGTTTTATTATGTTAATGTCGAGTTTAACAATTATGTAGTCGTTCTACCCCTACTCTGTTGTCACTCTCTTGTCAGTCTGTTGTCAGTCTGTTGTCAGTCTGTTGTCAGTCTGTTGTCACTCTCTTGTCAGTCTGTTTTCACTCTCTTGTCAGTCTGTTGTCACTGTTGTCAGTCTACTGTCAGTTTGCTGTCCTTTTGCTGTCAGTCTGTTGTCAGTCTGTTGTCACTCTCTTGTCAGTCTGTTGTCTGTGTGTTGTCTGTGTATTTTCAGTCTTCACATGGTGGCAGCTTGTTAGGAACTGTCTGTGTGTTTTCAGTGGTCTGGTTCCTGCTGCTCTGTCTACAGTCAGAAGTGTCACAAGCCGAATCATCTCTTCTGCAGGCTGCGGCTTCATGTCCTCTTTACGGTCGAACTCACTGCATCACTGCGGTCCTACAGAATTTGAACCCAGAGTGAGTTCTGCATCCACAACAAGAAGTTAGTCTGACTTTGGTGCTATCAGAACCAGCAGAGTAGGTTTCATAGCTTCCTCCCTCTCTGTGTTCTCAGGAATCTGAGTCAGATGGACCGATGGAGATTCCTGGTGTCAGAACTGATTTCTATCTGCTACAGAATCTCTGCCGTGGTGTCTCCTGTGGTCCAAAGCACGTCCCCAGAGGGACTCATCCCCATGGATGCTGACTCAGGTAATCTGATGAACACAGCCAACGCAGAAACATTCACGTATCTTTAAAACTTTTCATCCCGTTCAACTTCTGTTTCTGATCTTTGAGTCACTCCTTCTGCAGTTTTGGTGAAACTCAATGAAAACCTGCATCTCTTTCAGGAACACTGAGCTCTGACTGTTGGTATTAGAACTTCAGATGACAGACATTCAGTTCACTAAAAGCTGTAAAAATCACCTTTTGGGTGTGCAGCTCTGTTTTAACAGCAGAATCATCATTCAGATTTTAAACGGGTCACAGAACATTGGACTTTCCATGACGGCGCTGCCGTTTTCAGAACTTTAACTCTTTTTACACAAACACAGGTTAAGCTCTGCTTATTCCTGCATCTTTCTACTTCCTCGACAGTTCCTACATTAAATCAACAGCATTCTCTCAGCTTAGATTTTCACAAAAGAAGTCCTGAATTCTTGTTGGGCTTTACAGAAGAAATATGATAAATGTTGGAGTCTGTAGCTGCTTCTTTGGCCTTCAACCTTCCTGTAGAAGGTTTCTTCTTTATTGTCCTGTGGTAAATAAGTAAAACAACATTTATACAGTAATAGAGCAACAAGGACATGGTGACACCAATGATTGAAAGCTGTTGTAAAGTTTCAATAGAACATATTTCTAATGTTTTTGTGTTCATGGACAGACACATCATCAAGTCTGCAGAAGATTCTGCAGGAGATCCAACCCAGAGACACAAACAACTTCTTCAGCAATGTCAGAGAGCTGAACACGCATCAAGGAGGTGATCGCAGTCCGATCCAGACCCCAAATAGTCCGGTCCAGACCCCACAGCCTGCACCCATCAGCATAGGTACATTCACCCACCCCCAGCCCCTGTGTTGTTCTGCTTCTTATCACAGTGTCAGTTTGATCTTGAAGAGATGCACCTTTGTGTTTTAATCCAAGTGAATGTTGAGTTGTAAACCTGTTCAGACCAGCAGCAGTAGGTGTTCCAGCCCCATTCGGTTACAGACTCAGACACCCGGCAGGAACATCCAGCTGTAGGATCACACCTGGTACCTACCCTACATGTGCAAACACAATTCAGTCAGAAGATCAGCAGACAAATTCTTTCAGTTCCTGATCAATGTCCTCATTTAAACACAGAGCAGTCTACAGACTGACCTTTGCTGTCTTCAGGTAGTGAGGTCTTCGGGCTGACCTTTGACCTGTGGTGTCTTAAAGTAGTGAGGTCTTCAGTCTGACCTATGACCTGTTGTGTCTTCATGTAGTGAGGTCTACAGACTGACCTTTGACCTTTGCTGTCGTCATGTAGTGTGGTCTACAGACTGACCTTTGACCGGTGGTGTCTTCATGTAGTGTGGTCTGACCAAGATGGCGGCGTGTGAACAACGCAAGGCTCAGAGTCTCTCCAGAACATGCTATTTAGCGTTTTTCTACCTACTTTTGACCGGACTATTCATCCAGAATTGCTCAGCGTTGCTGTTCTACAGCAGACAGGAACTTCTGGACATCTGTACTCAAACCTCCGATAGTTTTGTTGCCGATCTCCGACTCATTCCAGAGATCTCCAGAACACCGGAGGCTGCTTACTCCTCCAGGCCGGGCGGAAGCACACACAGACTGCGCCGAGAACGTAAACATAGGCGAGGTAAGCACAGAGGACTACGGGCTAAGCTAAAACTTACACCACATCGGCTGCCCTTACCCAGTATTTTCCTCGCCAATGTCCGTTCTTTGACAAACAAAATGGATGAAATCTGGCTCTCCATCACCAACAACAGGCGGATTATGAACTCGAACGTCATGATTTTCACTGAAACATGGTTAAACAACAGCTGCCCGGACAATGCTATTGAGTTAGCAGGACGCCACACACACCGAGCCGACAGGATAACTGAGGACTCCGGCAAGACCAGAGGTGGAGGTTTGTGCATTTATATTAACAAAGCTTGGTGCACAGACTCTGCTGCTACCGAGAGACAATGCTCCCCTAATGTGGAGTTTATAACGGTCAGATGAAGACCTTATTACCTCCCCAGAGAACTCACTTCCATCATACTCACTGCAGTGTATATCCCCCTGGATGCTAATGCTAAGCTGGCTATGAAAGAACTTTATGCAGCCATTAGCAAACACCAGATCAAATACCCTGAGGCTGCTTTTATTGTTGCTGGTGACTTTTTATTGTTGCTGGTGACTTTAACCACTCCAACTTGAAGACAGTCC
>NW_023624024.1:1623-4021 GCF_014905685.2 Nematolebias whitei | reverse complement strand
GGTGGAAAAAGGACCATCTCCAGGTTTCTTTCATTTTGCTCAAAACCTGTTAAAAAAATTACCAGAACACTGTCAAATCTGAAAAAAACAAATATTTCTCCCAACTCATCAACTCAAATAGACACAACCCCCGCGCCCTATTCACAACAGTAAATTCCATTCTAAATGTCCCTTCGTATTCATGTATGGAGGCCTCTGTTGACACCTGCAATGACTTCACTAAATTCTTTGTTAACAAAGTGGAGTTGATCAGGGCCTCCATCCCCCGCTCCTTAGTCGATCCATTAGCTTTTGTTTCGTGTTCTGCTACTTTCAGGCAATTCAAACCAATCACACTCCCATTGTTAATCAAAGTTGCTGGTCACATGAAGCCATCAGGATCACCATCGGACCCCATCCCAGCAGCATTGTTCAAACAGGTTCTACCAGCAATTGGGCCTGCTGTTCTTACTATACTAAACAGTAGTATTGCTACAAGCGTGGTCCCAGAGGCGTTCAAACATGCAGTAGTCACACCGTTAATTAAGAAACCTGGTCTTGACCCTTCAGCCTGCTCAAATTACAGGCCAATCTCAAAACTCCCCTTTCTGTCCAAAATCCTGGAAAAATAAGTTTTTACTCAGTTAAATCAGTTTTTAACTGAGAACAAAATCTTTGAGGTCTTTCAGTCTGGTTTCAAGCAGCTCCACAGCACCGAAACAGCTTTGGTTAGGGTTTGTAATGACATTTTAACAGCAAATGATTCTGGTCATTTTGTGGCTCTTGTACTCCTCGATCTTACTGCCGCTTTCGATACTGTTGACCACAGTATCCTCATCTCTCGGCTTGAACACTGGGTTGGGATTACAGGTGCTGCATTAGACTGGTTCCGCTCATACCTCTCTGACAGGAGTTTTTGTGTGAAGGTGGGTAAAAATCTATCCACTTCAATGCCTCTTTCCTGCGGTGTCCCACAGGGCTCGATTCTCGGACCCCTTCTATTTTCGCTCTATCTGCTTCCGCTGGGGTCGATCCTAAGAAAACATGGTATTCCATTCCATTGCTACGCCGATGACTGTCAGATCTACCTGCCACTGAAACCAGCCAGTGCTTGTTCCGTCCACCCTCTCCTCAAATGTCTGGACGACATTAAGACATGGATGGCTTCAAATTTTCTAAGTTTTAACGACCAGAAGACTAAAGTCATTGTCTTAAGCCCTAGCTCAGCTGCCGCCTCTTATCCTGTGAACCTGGACTCCCTTCAGCCTTATCTGAAGCACTCTGTTAAAAACCTCGGAGTGGTTTTTGACTCGGATTTTAAGTTCGACAAACAGATCAGTTCGGTTCTGCAGAGAAGCTTCTTCCAACTGCGGCAGGTAGCTAAGCTCAAGCCAGTGCTGTCTAGACCCGACCTTGAGACACTAGTCCATGCATTCATCACAACCCGCCAGGACTATTGTAATTCACTGTATGCTGGGGTCAGCCAGGCCTCTATCTCACGGCTACAGCTCGTCCAGAATGCTGCAGCTCGGCTCTTAACCGGTACACCGAGGTATGAGCACATCACACCAGTTCTGTCCTCCCTACACTGGCTTCCTGTGAGAACTAGGATTGATTTCAAAATTCTCCTCCTGACCTATAAGTGCCTCAATGGCTTCGCACCCATCTACCTCTCTGAGCTACTGGAACCATATGTTCCCTCTCGGGCTCTGAGATCATCCGATCAGCTGCTTTTGGTTGTTCCAAAAACACGACTGAAGCTCCGAGGAGATCGGGCGTTTTCAGTCATGGGTCCCAAACTGTGGAACAACCTACCCCCCAACATTAGGCATGCCACCTCCCTTCGTGTGTTCAAATCCCTGCTAAAAACATATCTGTTCTCTCTGGCGTTTCATACTGTGTGAGTTGATTTAGTATATCTTGTTCCATGTCTTCATTTTAATGCTGTTGTTTTAATTTTTTAAGGTATATTCTTACTGCTTTTTATTTCTCAGTGTTACCATTAGTGTTTAGCACTTTGATAACAGTCTATCTGTTTTAAATTGTGCTCTATAAATAAATATGACTTGACTTGACTTGAATTTTACCCGCTTCTTCCATTTTGGGTCATGGAGGTCGCCGGTGCCCATATCCAGCAATCACTGTGCGAGGGGCGGGGTACACCCTGGACAGGTCTCCAGCCCATCACAGGGACACATAGAGACAAATGAGCCAAACAACCATTCACTCTCTCACTCACACCTAGGGACAATTTAGAGTTACCAATCAGCCTAACATGCATGTTTTTAGTCTGTGGGAGGAAACTGGAGCACCCGGAGAAAACCCACACATGCACGGAGAGAACATGCAAATTCCACCCAGAAAAGCCCCTGTACCGGAGGCCTGAATTGAATAAATATATATATATATATATATATAT
>NW_023624024.1:0-1523 GCF_014905685.2 Nematolebias whitei | reverse complement strand
TATATATATATATATATATATATATATATATATATATATATATATATCCTGTATAGAGCGCCCCTCCTGGACAATAATCCACCAGCCGTCACTGAGTAGTGTGCTGTATGAATGTGTGGAGTTAAATGAGGACACAGACTGTGTTGTAAAGAGCTTTGTGTATCTTGATTAGATAGAAAGGTGCTCTATAATTACAGTCCATTTACCATATACTAGTTGTCATTGCAACTTCTTGAAGGGATTGAATCATGTGATGTTATATGTTTATCACAGAAAGCTATTTCAACATGGCCAAACTGTAATTTTAAAGCAGCACCTCACCTTTTTCTCTTGGGAAAATTTTTCATCCACACTTCCAGATGGAGAAAGTCAAAGCCACTCTGTTTTGCCTTTTAAAACTATCTCACAGACAATTATGTCAAAGTCCTGAAGCTGATGAACATAAAAAAAAAGCACAATCCCTTCTTGGAGCGTTCGAAGATCATGGTATATTCTTGGACCCGTAAAGTAGTCATCACAGGTCATAACTTTTTTTTTTTTTTCTATGTGTATTTTTAGTTATTCAATGTATTTTGCTTTCTAATTCCACATAACTTTGTCTTCTTACTTTCTTGTTCAGTTTATTGATTCTTGTTTATTTTGCATGTGCCCTACTGAGAGTTGCTTAAAACTGATTGTTAATGTGCCTTCACAATTTTTTTGTAAATTACTCTCTTTAAATTAAAAAAAAAACCTCACCTTTTGCTTCACAGGCGTTTAATTTTAGTTTTCATGCTAAGCTGATCTGATATAATGTGTCAGATTTCCTCTCACCTGACGATTGTTTTGACCCTCAGGTGTTACCTGAAACAGCGCCCAGTGGACACAACGCTGACCTAAACACCAGCACCAGTGGAAGCACAATGGTCACCTCACCTGTGAGTCAGGAGGAGGTGGAGATGAGAGCTGCTCTGCAGTTTCTCATGCGACATATGGTGAAGCGAGCTGTGATGCGTTCTCCCATCAAGCGAGCCTTGGGCCTGGCAGACCTGGAGAGAGCTCAGGCCATGATCTACAAACTGGTGGTGAATGGGCTGCTAGAGGAGCCCAGCGGGGCAAAGGTCAAGCTCGGTAAGAACATAACCTGAACTAGAGAAATTGTATTTCCTGTGAAAAAGCAGTGTGAATGCTTATTGCAGAATGACAAAAAACAGCTGAAATTAACTTAAAAAACATACTGAAATGTAGCTGAAATTGAAGAACAAGTCTAAATTAGCAGCAGAAAGAACACCTTTGCTGAATTAGGTTTAAAGAAGCAAATGAGCACAAATATTAGGAAATGAGCTAAAAAAAACCTCTGAAATTAGCAAAAAAAAAAAAAAGATAAAAAGTAGCTGAAACTGCAGAAAGAAGCTTATCAATCAATCAATCAACCTTTATTTATACAGGTAAATCCCATTGAGCCTCGAGGACTCATTTACAAGAGAGACCTGATTTCAACAAAGAAAGATGACAACAATGGACAACAGCAACAACAATAAACA
>NW_023624023.1:0-4021 GCF_014905685.2 Nematolebias whitei | reverse complement strand
AACTCGTGAAAAGTATGAATATATATCCTATATGACATACTACTACATCTGCAAAAGGTTGAAAAAGCTTTGGGTTTGAAACATGTGTTTGGTACCGTTTATCACCCACAATCACAGGGTAAAGTGGAAAGATTAAATGGAAACCTGAAACAAAAATTATCAAAAATCTGTGCACAGACTAATACCAATTGGCTCGAAGCTTTGCCTATAGCTCTTATGGGTGTAAGAGCTTCTGTTAACAGGGGTACAGGTTTCACCCCTTATGAACTGACCACAGGAAGGTCGTTCCCAGGGCCCCAACAGAATGTAGGGTGGCCCTCAGAACAGGTATCAGAAATGACACACAAAATGTACTTTGATACACTAAAAAGTATGTTGTCCAGTTTTCATCTACAGATTCCTGAGACCAGTACTCCGGACGGAGTAAACCCCACGTGCCCACTCTCAGATTGGGTACTGCTGAAAGTCACTAAACGGAAGTGGGCGGAGCCAAGGTGGACGGGCCCATATGAGGTGACAGAACGCACATTGTACGCAGTACGCTTGAGAGGGAAAGGTTCCACGTGGTTTCATCTCAGCCAGTGTGCACCGGCAGCCGAACCACAGCGATCACTACAGCAGATCCGGACGGATCTGCAACATCAGGGAGAGGTGTGATCATATACCTCACGCCAGGAGCGAGCGTCTAACCTGCAAGAGAGGGAAATCAGCTGATAAGTGAGCACTTGCTCTCAGCTAATTGGAAGACCCGACGGGTGCAGATATAAATTGGAAGACCCGACGGGTGCAGATATAAATTGGAAGACCCGACGAGTGCAGATATAAATTGGAAGACGCGACGTGAGCAGTAGTGGGAAGTTTGGAAGACGCGTGGAAGACGTGTCATTTTAAAACCCAGTGGGGTTAGTGAAATAAAAAGACAGCAGAACGTTGGGAATGAAGTCCCCCTGCTGACCAAATGAGCAACAAAGTTTTAATCTGTTGATGTTTGTGTGAAATACAAAGCAGCAGTAACGTAACAGCAAGAGGAGTTGAGCAGCTGCGGTTCTGAAGATCTCAGGAGCTGTGGTCAGAGTGAGGAGAGCTCTTGGGTGTACAATTTGAGGAGCAGCTTCAACAATCCAATTTCTAAAAAAAAAAAAAAAAAACTGATTTTCAGGTGTATGTGGTCATTTTCTGCAAGTTGATTTAAAGTGTTCATACACCCATTTTCAGTTATCAAACAGGTTATAATCTTAACATACAGTTACTCTCGGGAGGTTACACTTTTAATTTGACTGTGTGTGCATTTGAATCAATTTTGTTTCACAGGTTTACAGCGAATGATTCCTGGGTATAAAACAACTATAATTTTGGTGTTCAATTAAAGTGTAGACTACAGGTGATAAGTTTTCCAAGCCCCTCCACAGTGTCTACTGCAATTCTTTCAGGTTGGACTGAGTTGACGTTTTGCAGCAGATATTGTAAGTCTCAGGTTCATACAGTATAATCAATTTTCATTTTCAGCAGGGACGTAGCCATCATGGTTCTCATATCAAATAAGCTGTTGACTGCTGGTGGAATACTGGGGGTACTGCTGGTTTGTCTTATTTTGGTGCTGGAGTTTACCTGTGTCATTCCAGGGTTAAGTCGGTGTCGCACCAAGCCTGTGAAGATCAGGAGAGAGAGACCTAGGAGGGGAGCGTGGTCCACGATCCATGATTTCAATCAATTACCGTTAAATTTGTCACATGCGTTCCAGATGAACAGTTGGTATCGTTATGCTCAGTTTTTGGCCAGGGGGCGCCATAACTCGGAGTGTTATGTCTGCACCAAACTTCCTGTCACAGCGGCGCATTTGCCTTTGCGTGTTAAACCTCTGGCTAGAGGGTTATCATTCTGTTTTCTGCAATACAGCTCCAGTGGACATAGCAGAGGTATGCACAGATGTGAGGCCAAGTGCTACGGTCTGACGCAAGCAGCACAAGGCGTTGTGCTGAGCCAGTATGTGGAGTGGACCCCTGGTGAACAGTTTCCCATCTGCGTTCACCGACAGCACAGGCAAGATTCTTATCAGGTGGCGGTGGGCATGTTGCCCCCGGAGAAGTGTCAGGCAATATATCACCCTGGTAATCGTCAGATTGGGGTACCTGGGAGTAATGGTACATATCCTGTTGAAGACCTGGCTTGGCTGTGCGGACATACAGTGCTTTTAACTCTTCCCAGTAATTGGACAGGAATATGTGCACCTGTGGCAGTCACAGATGAATCATTTCTAGTGTCTGTAAGTAATGGTTCTCATTATGTTAGGCAAAGAAGGGACGTGGGCATCAGGCCCCACGACTCTATTTGGGGTTCAGATGTGCCACAGAATTTCAAGCACTGGACGGTGGGGGAGAAGGTCATGTTGTCATTGTTTCCATGGGCGGGCGTTGGAAAGCTGCTTTTAAGGGTTGAGACCTTAGACTACCGTTTTGGAATTTTCATAAATTCAACAATCAAGGCGCTGGAAGGCATCTCTGAGGAATTGTCAGCTTTGAGAGTAATGGTGTTGCAGAACAGGATGGTCTTGGATTTATTAACAGCATCTAGAGGTGGGGTGTGTGAAGTGATTGGTAAGGAGGCTTGTTGCACGTACATCCCTGATGAGACTAGTACAAACCCTCAGGGCAGAGTGACAGAGGCCCTGGCACAACTGAGGGGTCTGCAGAAGGCTAAGGGAGAGGACCCTCCTGCAGGGTCAGAGGGATTCTGGTCATGGTGGATGACGGGGTCATGGAGTCAGGTGCTCCTTAAGCTGTTAGTTCCCCCTCTAGCTATACTTGTTCTGTTTTGTGTCTTATTGGGTTGCGTTGCACCGTGCGCTAAAATGGCAGTCGAACGGATGATACACTTTGGAGGTGTGGTAAGCACCGGTACAGCATGTCCTGTGCTCCAGGCCATTGAAGACTCCTCCCAGCCAGGACAAGACCACCTGCGGTTGGCTGAGACGAAATATCTGTAGCCTATGATGGGTTGTTGGTCTATCTTTAAGGATAGACCAAGAGAGGGAATGTTGGATTTCATGTTTTATCTTTTATCATTATTTTAATCAAGCTTGAAATTTCTTTAATTACCTTACAATCATTTAAATATTAATCAGTTACTTTGATTTGAATTACTTAGTTAAATAGAATATTAACTTCTCACTCACTCACACACACACACACAATCACACATGCAGGGACTGACACGCACACACACAGAACAGATGAGAATGTAGTTTGCTTAAACATAACTAGTAAAGATGATAGAACTTAATATAGCTGACTAAACTTAGTAAAGATAGTAGAAAGTAGCATTGAATAGTTTAACAAGCATTTAATCGTTTAACAAGTATGCTCAGCTCAAGAGAAAGTTAACAAAGGACCATAAAACCATAAAACCTTATCTTTTGGTATGTGACCTCCAAGGCTGAAGAGCCCCGTAACCATGACAACGGAGTGTTTAAACCAATCAGGAGCAGTCTTCTGTAAAATAAGGGAAAGAGTCAGAACCGAGGTCATTGCATTTGCTGGAGGACTGCCATCCGACAGGTCTGTCTTTGAAATGCCCATGTATGCATACATTGTAATTGTATCTTGAATTTCTGAGTACTTGTAAATCTGTCGAATAAATCTCTTTGAACTAAGGAACTGCTTCAGCTGTATTGAACACCAATGTGGTTCTCATAAGCCACGTCAAATCAAAGCAAACAAGTTCTGTTACGTGTGAAGGTGTGTATAAATGAAGCCGTATTGCTCATCCAAAAAAGTTCAATCTGGTCCTCTGGACATTCAAAAAAACAAAAAACAAAACAAAGCAAAAAAATATAGAAACGTTTCGTCTCTCATCCAAGAGACTTCCTCAGTCTGAGGTGCTGTTTTCAGCTCAGTCTCTTAAATAGCACCTTCTCAGAGTGGATCAACCAGTTTGCTGCTGACAACCAAAACTAGCTGATCACATGCTCAAGAAGGACCATCAGCCTAACAATGGATCATTAGCACACTGATGGCTGTTTACT
>NW_023624022.1:0-4022 GCF_014905685.2 Nematolebias whitei | reverse complement strand
CCCAAAGACCCATCTCTGCCTGATGCCCTCAACAAGTTCTATGCACGCTTTGAAGACCCGAACAGACCACCCAGCACCAGACTCACCTCACCACCGGATGAAGAGCATCTCAGCGTGACCTCAGCAGAAGTAAGGAGTACCTTCAGGAGGATTAATCCGCACAAAGCAACTGGCCCAGACAACATCCCCGGAAAAGTGTTGAAGGAATGTGCTGATCAGCTCTGTGAGGTGCTGGCAGACATCTTTAACACCTCACTTACCCTGGAGACAGTTCCCACCTGCCTGAAGACTGCCACCATCATCCCAGTCCCAAAAAGCACTACAGTGACTGGTCTGAATGACTATCGGCCAGTGGCCCTCACCCCGATAGTCGCTAAATGCTTCGAAAAACTGGTCATGACTCACATCAAAACAACCATCAACATCAACGAGGACCCTCATCAGTACGCATACCGTGAGAACCGATCAACAGAGGATGCAATCTCCTCTGTGGTCCACACTGCACTCAACCACCTGGAGCAGAAAAACTCTTACGTCCGTATGCTCTTTGTGGACTTCACATCCGCCTTCAACACCATGATCCCCCAAACCCTGATGGACAAACTATCCACACTAGGACTAAGCCCCTCCATTTGCAACTGGGTACTAGACTTTTTAACAAACAGACCACAGTTAGTGAGGATCCACAACCTCTCCTCCTCCACCATAACCCTCAGCACTGGCTCTCCTCAGAGATGTGTGTTGAGCCCCCTCCTGTTTACTCTGCTCACGTATGATTGTGCAGCTACCCATCCAGGCTGTCACATTGTAAAGTTTGCAGATGATACAGCGGTGGTGGGGTGCATCACAAACAATGATGAGTCCAGCTACAGGCAGGAGGTGGAACACCTGGAGAGCTGGTGCAGAGAGAATAACCTTCACATCAATGTGAAGAAGACAAAGGAGATGATTGTGGACTTCAGAAGGAACAAAAACACCTACACCCCCCTGAACATAAGAGGATCTGCGGTGGAAGTGGTCTCCAGCTACAAGTACTTGGGTGTACACATGAATGACAACCTCAGCTGGAGCAACAACACCACCAGCCTGATCAAGAAAGCTCATCAGAGACTCTACTTCCTCAGACGGCTGAGGCGAGCTGGTCTGGGAAGCTCAGTCCTCACCTCCTTCTACAGGTGTGCAGTGGAGAGCATCCTGTGCTCGAGCATCAATGTGTGGCATCGAGGCTGCACAGCTGCAGAAAGAAAAGCTTTGCAGAGAGTGGTGAAGGCTGCACAGAAATCTGTTGGAATCAGCCTCCCCACCATCACAGACATCTACACCTCCAGATGCAGGAAGAGGGCCACCTGCATCATGAAGGACCCCACTCACCCAGCACACACACTTTTTGCCCCACTCCCCTCAGGAAGGAGGTTAAGGAGCATTAAGTGTAGAACCACTAGACTGAGGAACAGCTTCTACCCTGAGGCTGTTAGACTCATGAATCTCTAACTAGAATAATCACTGTGAAAAACCATATCATGTTGCTGCTGATCTGTTTCATGTTGCTGCTGATCTGTTTCAATGTTGATGTGTTCATGCGTGCACATCTGCTCACAGACTCATGTTCATGTTTGTGCTGATGTTCAATGTTTTATGTTATTAGTGCATATTTAGTTGATGTTTTTCTTAGTTCATATCTTAGATGTTATTACTGTTTTTCTTATACTTTTTATTGTTGGATGTAACTGGGACCCTGTGTACATAATTTCGCTCCACCACATGTACCACATGAGGTGCGAATGACTAAAGAAACTCTGACTCTGAGAACATGCAAACTTCCCAGCTCGCCTGTGGGGGCGCTGCACCAAGAACTACAGAAAGAAAGACACAAAAACCTCTGAAGACACGTCTTCTTCTTCTGGAAATAAAAGTAAAAACGGAGTGGCATCAAGTTTTAGGAGTTATATTTTGTCATTTTTCCAAAATGGACTTAGCATGAGCAGAAGATGAGACAGAAGACCATGGAGAATATTGTTTTTCCACACAAGGCAGCTGACTGCTCCATATGAGGTCAGAGAAATGCGTGTTTGTTTACCCTGAGGAGCGGGGCTCGGTCTGTTTACATTCACACTGTTCTGGAACCGCGCTGGAGTTCTCTTCTACTGGACCAAGACCTAGGTTTTAGCCCGGGCCAGAGTTCACCTTTTTGTTCCGTGACAGAGTTTGATGGCGCGTTCACACCTCCCTAAACGAACCGGACTTTCTAGGAAAACGAGCTAGAGTTCGATTAAAGTGGACTAAACGGGGCTGGTGTGAATGCACCCTAACATGTCCTCCTGTCTACTGTTTTGTTGTCTTTACTTTATATGTTCTGTCTGGAACAGGCCCCTCTTGTAAATTTCATTAACTTCATGCAGACTCTCTCACTGGTACATTTTCATCTTTAAATCACTTCTTGGTCTGCTGCCTCCATACATCTCCTCCTACATGTCTCTGCGTGAGTGCAGCTACAGCGTGCGCTCTCAGGACAAAGGCAACTTGAGGTAAGTTTTATTAATTTTGGATAAGTTTTAAAGTAAGAATTAAATTCTAACACAAAACATGTTTCTGTTTATTCCTAGCTTTAAAGTGGATATTAAAGTGATACATTTAAGTGATTGTTTAAAGTTATTTTATATTTTTTTAAATAAGGGGCAGATAAGATTTTTTTCTTCTTTCTGCACCCTTTTCATTCAATATTTTGTTTTTGATGATTTTTTTAAATTGTTTCTTTTAAATGTTAAATGGCTTTAAACATCTGCTAAGTTCATGGCATAAACCAACAGACAAGTTCCTGTTTTTAGTATTTTACATCACTTTATAATGTAGCTGTTTATGTTTTTAATATATATAATTTTCAAATCACATGTTTTTTTATGATTGTTGTACTGATAAATATCTCCTGGAGGGTAAACTATATCTTGGCTGCAAATATCAAACTGTGAAATCCTTCGTTTTCTACAACTGATAGGAGTTGGACATTAATTATGAAGTTTAGCAACTTCTCTGTAAACATTTGAGCTCCGTGGTTTCAGCGATGTGTTTTTCTTGTTCAATCCGAAGCAGGCAGCCTGATTTGGGGCAGCTGCACTCAGTCTGTCCCTCCTCAGAGACGGGCAGACTGAGCGGGGCAGATTGGGCGCGGCTGGCCGGGGTCGAGTCACCTGTTGTGGGTTGAGCAAAGAGCAGCGCCCCGCTGAAGCCACGGAGCTCGAATGTCCATCGTAAAACTAACTTTACAGCAGTTTAATGTGGCGCTATGGCTCTGCAGACATTGCACGATGCCGTCTTGTTTTGTGGTGTTTAGTGTAAAATAATTCCACACAGCGAACATGTTTAGATGAAAAGTTTGTTAGCTGTTAGCAACAGTGATGCTAACTCAGTCCTCACGTTGTAGCTGGCTGCAAACTATGAACTGGATTTCCTGAATGTGAGGCAGGTCTTATTACTCTGGGTTCATGAGACACGCCGCTGTTCAGGAAATCCATTACATAGTTTGAAGCCAACGTGCTGCGCAACCACAGACATCATGGATCGGAAATATCGGCACGTGGATCGGAAAAATCCGATACGTAAATTATGCTGGTATCGGAGGCCGATACTGGATCGGCCGCATCCCTAGTCTATTGTTGTCCACATTCTTTGTTGAAATCGGGTTTCTCTTGTACTAACCGGATTCCAAAAAAAGTTGGGACACTAAACAAATTGTGAATAAAAACTGAATGCAATGATGTGGAGGTGCCAACATCTAATATTTTATTCAGAATAGAACACAAATCACAGATCAAAAGTTTAAGCTGAGAGAATGTATCATTTTAAGGGAAAAATCTGTTGTTTCCAAATTTTGTGGCGTCAACAAATCCCAAAAAAGTTGGGACAAGTCCATTTTTACCACTGTGTGGCATCCCCCCTTCTTACAACAGTCAACAGACGTCTGGGGACAGAGGAGACCACTTTCTCAAGTTTAGAAATAGGAATGCTCTCCCATTCATGTCTAATAC
>NW_023624021.1:0-4023 GCF_014905685.2 Nematolebias whitei | reverse complement strand
CACAGCCACCTGACCTTAGAAACAACAAGTTGTGTATAATTCATCAAAACAGGCCTCATCAACAGCCCTATTCTTTTCCTCCATAAAATAAGTTGTATTCTGACGTGTTTTTGTGTTTTAAAAACTGTTTCTCTATTATCTGCTGTCTTTGCATGAATTCTGAAAAAGTACTTTTGAAGTTTTAGTACAGATTAGACACTGATCACTGCAATCAGCTGCAGCTAGTAGAGTTCAAATGTTCAAAAGTTAGTTTCTAATTCATCAACTAGTTGAAGTCATAATTATTCAAGCAGCTAAAAAGTCTTGAAATCATTGGAAGTCATTAATTATTGGCTGACTTCAGGTCAGTTTAGATCATTAGTTAGACCCAATATATTTTCCTTATAATAATAATATCCTATATATTTTTGATCAGAATCAAATGGATCAAAGTGATAAAGGAGTGAAATCCATCCAGATCCAGTGAGAATCTATTAAAAGAAGAGATCAAAGGCATGGTGTGATAAACAATCAGACACAGCAGCAGGAAGGAAGGAAGGGTTCTGATAGAAAACAGCTGAGTTGCTCCAAAAGCTGCTGGACTTCAGCACCAACTCTTGTTCCACTTGAACTGCTCACAGTCCCAACTTCTCCCAGACGTCTGCTGGAACCATGTGGGCTTCTTGTGAGCCAGATGTTGAGGAGTTCAAAGGAACATCTTCCTGGACGTCTTCCTCCCTGACCTCTGACCTCTTCTTGGTGTTGTGAGGGGTGTTAGTGGAATGTTTGGAGCTGAGATACGGAGCAGGTTCTGTGAACAGAACTCACCAGAACCAAGGTTTGGGAGTGTGCAGCCAGATGTTTGTGTGCTGAACATGTGCAGAAACAGGAGCCATGTTTTCTTTCTCCTGTCTGCTCTAATGCAGTCCACTTCAAGGTTCTAATAGAAAACACATTCTGACAGCAGGTGGAACGTTTCCACTGAACATCTGCTGCTTTTTCTATCATCTCTACTGACTTGTTGAAGCAATGATCCTGGAGATGATTGATCCCTGCAGAGTGATCACATGACAGCAGCAAGAATCCACTGAAGAGGCTGCAAATAGAGCAACAAGAGTGAAGCAGAGAACAGGCTGAACATGAAGAAGTGGACAGAGAAATGATGAAATGAAGCATTTAGTGTTTCCATTTGAACAGAGCAGCTGGAGCTGAAGCTTTTGATTCAGAGCAACACAACAGCTCTGCTTTCAAACCTCCACACAGTTTCTGACGTCCACTCTGTCCACAGTGTTGGACGTGTCTCCGTCCACTTGTGTTTGTTCTGGACGGCCCACTGGAGCAGGATCAGAGGCTTTCTGCTACTAAGGCAACACTTTACACACACGAGGCTCTGAATGTTAGAAACCCTCTGACTAGAATACAGTTCTTCTGTGTGAGCTTTGAGCTCAAACTCTGAATTTAACTCAAACTGGAGACCAGTCCACCTCCCAGCAGCACCACTGTTGGACTGGATTCTACAGGTGGACCTAAGAAACTGGACCTTCAAATGCCTGTGACGTGCACGAACACAAAAAGAGGAAGAACATGTTCATATTGAATAAATTCTGCATAATATCCATGAATTAGTTACATGGCATGGCCGGAGTGAAACAGGAAGTGACAACAAAGAGGAAGAAGTGTTTAAAAATCTTTGTTTCTACAAGATGTGACTCTTCTTCATCTTTCTTTAATAGTGACTGTGAATAATGTGAAGAAACATCAGATTGTGTGCTCCTGTGTGTGTTAGCTGTTGTAGCAATGATGTGTTTCCATGCAGGCGTTGTCATCTCTCCGTTACTGCACATGCAAATATCTCCACAACTGTTCATGTGAGCTGCGTGAATTTATTCTGCCATACATCAGTAATGTTCTCTTTCCATGAACGCTTTTGTGTTGATCATGAAAACTGGATGTGACAGGAACTTGAAGAGAATTGATCCTGTTTCCATTAGAAAGACTCTCAGACACAGAAGCCCACAAGCAGAAATAAAACATGATGTAATGTGTCTTCATGTCCAACTGACTGAAATGTGATCAAACTATTGATTTATTCATGAAGCTTTATTTAAGCAGGCAAACCCCGTTGAGAGCACAGATCTCTCTGCATGGTCCTCCTGGGCCTGAAGGCAGCCTAACATGCATGTTTTTACACTGTGGGAGGAAACCGGAGTACCCGGGGAAAAGCCACGCAAACACGAGGAGAACATACAAAGTGCAGAGAGAAAGAGCCCCGGTCCAACCCGGGGATTGAAGCCACTGAAGCAGCTGATCCAGAGCTTTGAATGTGACGTCTATTTATGACTGAGAATCATTCTAGAGCTTATAAAAGTGTTCAAGCATCAACCAGTGGTTGTAGATTTGTTCCTTTAGGAAAGCTTTTACAAATCAAACTGTAATGATCATTTTATAAATGTTTGGGATCATGAGCTGCACAAATCTAGTGAAATGTTTAGTTTCTTATTGACACATGTTCTTTACTACAACAGGCAGATCCAGAACTTGTTCCTGTCACGTCACCTTTGACTTTGATTTCCAGTCCAACCATTAGAGTCTTATAAACTGGTTGAACGAACAGTCATTGATCAGATATTTGTTGCTGTGAAAAGAACTCAAGTGTATTTTGACTGAAGACAACAAAGTTCACCATGAAGGTTGTGTGTGTGTGTGTGTCAGCATAATATTGTCATGTGTGTAGGTTAGTGTGAACACATGAGAAGCTGAGCACAAACTAAAACATGGTGTCTGACTTCACAGTCTTCTGTCTATAGAGTGGAGTTTGTAGAAAACCAGGGAGCTCCTTCACTCCAGAGTCAGACGGTTCTGAGTGCGATCCAGTTGTGTCAGATGGGAGGGGTTGGATTGAAGAGCTGAGAGCAGAGAGGCACAGCTGATCTCTGACAACCTGCAGAGTCTGAATCAAAGAGAACATGTGAGCTGAAGTCAATAGTGTGCAGCTTCCAACAGGATGGAGGAGAACAGAAGAAGGAAGGCTTAGAGCTCCTGCTGAGGGAGCACTGGACGAGAGCTCACTTTGAAGAGTTCACAAACACCTCTCCTTTCCTCCTGTCACATAAATCAAGTGATGCAGCACATGCAGAGAGCTGCTGTCACTTGTGGCAGTGACATGAAGAAAAGTGAGCGAGACATTTTCTTATAAATAACATCACTTCATCATTCTCCTTTCTGGCAGCAGTAAAGAGAAGCAGGTGAAGTGTGAGAAAATAAATCAACATCAAGTGTCTGAAAGTGTCCAAATAAGAGAAAAGACATGAATCATGTCCATGAAAGTAAAGAAGCTGTCTTCCTTGTTGTTGTCATCACTGCAGCATCTGAGAGCTGTGATGAAATGAAATGTAATCTGTCCTCTGGATGTTCCTGTCACTCTCTGGCTTTGTCCAAACAGCCGCTCCACTCCGTCCAGGACCAGGTCTGACGGAGCGCTGGATGTCCCACAGAGTCGTCCTCTGTCTTCACCTTCACAATCACTTCCTGCTTTCTAAACTTGGTGTGCTTCATGCTGTTCACTTGTTTCATGTTGATGAGGTTGAAGTGTTTGAAGAGAAACATTGAACAGATCCATGTTCCGCTGCTTCTGAACAATGACTCAATAAAAACAGGTTGGAGAAACACACTTTTTGTTTGGAGACAGCAGTGAGAACAGGACACTTTCCTCCTGTAGAGATCTCCGTTGGTTCAGACGTTTGACAAGTGGACAGAAAGTTACTAAATGCTTCCACTTTGCCCCACTCCCCTCTGGCAGGAGGTTGTGTAGCATCAGAGCCAGAACAAGCAGCTAAAGAACAGCTTCTTCCAGCTGCCGTCACACTCAGGAACTCTGCCACAGCCCACAACTGAATGGAACCTCGTGCACAGCTGTGACGTGCACTATCTACACTTAGACTGCACTGACATGTTCCACTGCTTCATCCCTTTATGACATCATACCTGCACTGATGGACTGCTGCTTCAAGTTCGTGTGCACATGTGTCTGTAAGGGGGGAGGGG
>NW_023624020.1:0-4023 GCF_014905685.2 Nematolebias whitei | reverse complement strand
AGTTAGAGACTAAGAGGCCTTTAACCATGCCAACATGCAGTTCATTCGTTAAATTGCAATCTTTGCGGAGTCAATGTATATTATTGCTACCTTAAGTACCATAATCTACATTGGTCTCACAACGCTTAAGCCGAACCTACTCGAACAATTCTATTAGGGGGGATAGCTAATTCTTTTTGATAAGTCTCGCCATAGACTTCCAAAACATTTATGGGGACACCAAACACCCAATCTCAAGTCGTTCGTCTAAAAGACAACAGACAATTGCACCAAACTATATTTTACCATGTAAAGCTAACTTAAACCAAGTTAGAAATGGAAAAATAGTTTGGAACCCTTTTCTATAGGCATAAACCCCTGTAGTTACCCTTTTCAGCATTTTCCACCCCTTAACTGGTAGTTGTAGCTGTTCCCAACCATAATAGCTTACACACTAGGTGCATATAGTTTAAGGCCTTATGTAAAATCCCCTTCATAAGCCCACCTTAAACCACATAATTGCATGACACATTGAACCAGAACGGCACAGGCTGGACGTCGCTGGAGACAACCTTCGCTGGAGGCGACCTGCAATCCTGACGTTGGTCTCCACTCTTCATCCAGTGGCCGCATCTTCAGTTCAATCCAAGGGTACCCCTCTGTATGCTGATTAATCAACACTTCCAATCGTTGTGGATTTACCGTTGTGGATTATATGACTTTTTCCAATGGATTACAGACTCTGTTTCCAAGGGGTTAAAGCATTGCTACAATGGAAGTACCAACAACTTTATGGATTTATCATGAACACAATGAAATTACCATGAACATTGTGGAATTACCTTGACTTTGTTTTCCTTGCTGGATTACTTCTGACTTTGGTCTTCCTTGCTGGATTACTTTTGACTTTGGTCTTCCTTGCTGGATTACATCAAGCTCAAGGACATTTGAAGGTGTAAGTTCACGATTGGAATTCATCCCCATGGACAGGCGATGATTTCCAAAGGGGGGACTGTAGTGAACCTAACCTGATGTCAAACTAAGCCTAAGGTCAAAACACTTGACCTTAAGAACCTTGTGGGACATAAACTGTTATTTCATTGATCTGCATCCAGAAATACAGTTTGACCCATCCTAAGACTTTCTTTCTTGAATTAATCAAGTAGAAATGACAATTCTCTATGATCATTACTATTTTACAAATGTTTTGATAATCAAATTGTGTTAGTTCAAACAATGTTTACAGGTTGAAGAGAACTACTCATTTTTATTTACATAAACAGTAAGTAATGATTTTTATTCCTCATTCAAAGAAGAAATCAGGGTAATAGGCATTTCTTGATTTTTCTGTCTTCAATGAGCAAATTTGTAAGTGTGTTAGAGTTCGAGTTTCGGTCAACTAAAAAAGTTTACTGAGAAGAAATGTCATGTTTAACTTTTACAGAAGATACAGGAGAGTTTGACTCCACGAAGTCTGGTTTTCTCCAATAATCTTTCTGTCTGTTTTAAACAAACTTAATCTCTATCCTTGAATTTTCATAACATCTTACATCACAAACCACACCTCTGTTCTGGTCCATCGACCAATCAAAAAGCTCTAAATTGACCCGGAAGTCGAACCCATTTAAATGTGGCAACTTCCCGGTTCTCTCATTGAGTGTTCGGGGATGCAGCTCCTGGAGAAGTGAGATGAAAAAGTTCTCTGATAGAGAAGCTTCAGAGTCCTCTCAGGGATGAGATGTGACGAGTAGAGTTCTGAAGGAGTTCAGAATTCTTGCAATCCAGGATGCAGAGACGATTTTGGGAATTATAACTTCTGTTTGGATAACCTCGCACAACTCCTAAAAGTATTTTAGCTGTTCTCAACGGAGACGCTGAAAGAGTCAAAAGAAGGACTTCACGCCGACCTGACCTATCATCAACCAGGTAAAAGTTCTATTTCGACCAAGCGTACCGTGACCAAGCTGAGATCTGAAGGAGCGTGCCCGTTTCTGGTCAAACAGATAAAATCCCTCACACATCTCTCTGTAAGATAAATCTCCACTTTCCATCTTTAAACTCTCCTTTCTCCTAAAATCATTACAGATATTTTAGAAATGTCTGAAGCAAAGTTCTCAATCACCGCCGTGTGATTGATGTCTGCTGTTCTGCTGAAAGTGAGGACAATCGCCGTATTGTTCCAACTTCCTGTGAAACTAGCCATGTTATTGTTTTCATATTTTGCCAAATTAATGTAAATGTTTGATGTTAAACTTTGATTCTGCAAATAAATGACCGCATTCATTTTGATGGGTCAAAGATAAATAACGTCTCTCGTTACATTTCTGTTAAATTCAATGCACGACATTTACACAGTCAGAAAAATGAAGAACCCGTGAAAAGTATGAATATATCCTGCATATGTCATACTACAAGAACATGCCTCGAACACATTCACAGCACACTGTTGCATGTTTGGTGGAGGAGACCTGTTCAGGTCTGTTCCTACCACTTTAGGTGAGGGTGGATTACGAGCAGGAGGTGCAACAACGTCTTTCTGAGGTGATTGTGGGTGACCTGGACTCTGTCCACGGTCTTCTCTGAGTTCCAGACAAACTCGCCCCACGTCAGAACTTTTATTTGTTGCCGCTCTTAGTTTCTGCTCACATGCTTTTAAGCGTTCCTGTGATGTTTGATAATCACTTTGTAAACGCATACATAGCCCCAGTAATGCTTGTTTATCCACTCTGCGTTCTTCCAGATCTTTTTTAAGCACATCTATTTCGCCTTTGCAGCGGGAAACTTGTGACACTGTCTTGTCGTGATCCCGTCTTAATGCAAAGTATCCTCTGGACAACAGCTCTTTATCATCCCTGGCTTCAGATAGTGATACATTAAGTAACTGTATTTTGCTATTCAGCGAATCAATTTCTGCACGTGCATCTTGCTGTGATTGAAACATCTGTTCAGAATGTTTTTTTGTGAGGACTTTGTGTTCACTTTTAAATTGAAGGAAGTGTTCTTCAATTTTCTGAACCACCTCTTTTTCACTGTCTAACCTTATTGTAAGGTAATCAGCTTTCTCAACAACTGTATAGAATGATTCTTTCAGCAATATTGCAATTTTAGCCAGCTTTTCATAACTTGACATTGTAATTTCTGTAGAGGTCACACATCTTGCAACCTCCATCAGATTGTCCACTAACTCTTTTGGGTTCATGCTGTTCACCTGTATAACATATGGATGTAAGGATTCTGTCAGCAGCTTCAACGCATCCTCTAAACAGTCCCTCATCTCATAAGGATCAAAATCTTTTTCTAACACACCTGTCATGTTCATTCACTGTGTAGCACTTTTTCTGGTGAAACAGTTGCCAGCTTTAGATGTTTTACAGGTAAATATTTGTATTCAAGTTGTCATTGAGTTTTCACACTATTTTAGCTCTGGGTTTACACAAAAGTACTGTTATAAGTCAACTTATTCAAATGTGGGCACCTGTCCAGGTTTCACCCCAATTCATGAATATTCAAGTAAATGCTTCTTTGCAATGTTACTTTTTATGTGCTTATTTCTTAACAGATACTAGATTACCAAGCTCCTCAGTGTTTCTTACTCTAAAGCACTGAATTTTTATAAACTTGCAATTTTTCTAAAAAGTCTCACAGCAAATCAGTTTAAAGACACTTTTTAAACCGTTCTGTTCCAGAAATTTGCTATTTTACAGCTACTCATAGAACCAGGTGGTGAACAGAAAAAGAAAAATTGATGATGTGTCAGGATTAATCAGTCTTTCTTCAGAAAAACTGTTATTACTCCTGTCCTCCTGTCAGTATCTTCTATTCAAAAATAAATAAGAAGATGTAATTGTTTTAGGTGGTAAAATAAGATCAGAAAAGTCTCTTTTTCCTGATATATTTACTCTTATTTAGTGATCTAGCAATTAAACGTGTATTATCTTTTAGCAAATGAGTAAACTTTATCAACTCTGTGAATATCTGTAACTGTATCTTTTTTTTAAAAAAGTTTCTAATTTTTTATTTTGCACCTCTTTCTTAAGGAATTAC
>NW_023624019.1:0-4023 GCF_014905685.2 Nematolebias whitei | reverse complement strand
AGTTGGTGTTGCGGTGGTGTGTGGAACGTAACTCCTACGACGATTGAGAAACTACTGTAGTGTTTCTAATCTATTCTAGAATAACAATCGTCAATGAGCAGACTTGTCTTTGTTTTACCAGTGCGTATGAAGACTCTGAGTCACTGTCATTTTCTTCGATCTCAGGTTCTTCTTCTCTTTCTGACATGTTGCCTTCCTCTTGTTCTGAAAGCTCATCCTCTATCAGGGAAAGTCTGGAAAACAAATAGAATATTAAATGTTCCTCACGCATGTCTTGAAGTGCAGTTACAAAAAGAGCCTGTCCTTTAATTTGGGCTCTTACAAGGTGAGGTGGGAGTCCAGATCGTCATTCTCCAAAGTGGATCCGCTTTGGTTGGGAAAGATGTTTCGTCTTTTGACGGGTTTCACCTTTCGAAATTGTGTTCTGGACAGTATCACATGGTTAAACTATATATTTATATATTTTACCTGTTTACTACTTTTACTGACAAACACAATTTAATATTTGAAGAGAATTAGCAATATGCAACTTTATTTTGTAAATTAAAAGCATACAGGCCTCAGTAAATGGTTGATTTTCATGATGACGTCTTATTTTTTGTCTGGTGCTATGATACTAATTTTCAACAGAACACAAACTGACCTTCTTTTTGTTGGTCGAGAGAAAGTAAAGCTACGTTCACACTACAGGGATTAATACCTAATTCCAATTTCTTGCTCAGATATGATTGTTTTTTTGTGGTCCATTTTTTTATGCGACCTTCCTCAGACTCCAGTTTGATTCGTTTATGGTTCTGGGGCAAACCCGCATGTGCAGAAGAAAATGTGACACCACGAACAGCGTAACAAGTATAAGAAAGGATGCTAAAAGAATGCTAGCATGTGTGATTCTGAAGTTGTTGTGCAATCAGAACCAATTAAATTATTATCTGATGTGCTTGTTTGGTCTATTGTTTACATTTAAACTTGCCTCTTAACGGCTCCTCTGGCGCAGCGTTGTATTTTTGGAACGGGAGCGACGCGCTGAAGGTAAAAACAAACTCAAGTATTGATCCTATAACGTTAGTATCAATACAGTCCAACTCTAACGCTAGGATCATATATTGCTGTAGATTCTCAGTCATTTTAGGCCATGGGAAATTAAAAGCACAAAGACGAAGCAACTGGACTTTTGTTCTGTAGCTGATGTATGCTGTTCTAAAATTTAAACTGCACAACGGTGCTATCATTGATATTATTAGGATTAATCCGCATTCCCCTACCTCAGTGAAGTAGTCTGATAAAATGTGACGTACCCGTTCAGACTGCAATCGCTTTCAAAAACATAGGACATTTATCTGATTCAGTGCCACATATGAAAAACACCAAAATCAGATTTGTCATTTTCAGACAGTTGTGAAAAAAAGTCTGATATAAGCCCGTCGCGATAAACAATAAATCAATTAATCGCATGATAAATGAAAACTATCAACCTCATTTTCATTTATCGGCTTTATCGTTTCTTCGTGCTTCTATTTTTACTGAAGATACTGGATGACAAAAGAAATCAACTCTGGTGGTCTTCACTGACCCCTCCAAAATCGCATTTTTCGATTGTTAAAAGCAGCTAAACTGAGAAGCTAAGCTATGAGCTAAGCTAACAGGCCGACCTCGGGGAAAAAACCTCCGTCTTGTCAAAGCTCCAAAATTCATGATTGAAACTCCGTTTTTGTGTAAAAAGTTGTTTTTCTCTGTAAAAGAGGCTGAGAACTTGTTCACTGATTTTTTTATTTAAAGCTTAGTGAGAAAAATGCTATGCTAAAGAGCTCAAACCAGCGTTAGTCATTTTGAGAACTGAAAAAAAAAGGAAGGAGAGAGAGCCCATGTTACGTCAAGGGGCCTCCCTCCCATTTTTCTTAAAGAGATGCTGCTCGCTCCCTCACTATCCATCCTTCAGTTCAAACAGTCTTATTCTGCCATCCAGTGGTCAAAAAAGGTACTGCACTCAAAACAAATTAACCAACATTTCTTCTTAAATTTGACAGCAATTACTAATTATTGTCAAATTTCAAACAATATTATCGTTTATCGCAATAATTTCTGAGACAATTAATCGCCCAGAAAAATTTGTTATTGTGACAGGCTTAGTCTGATACGGATCACATTTGGGATTGAGATGGTATAGGGCAGCCGACTTGGGACCAGAAGGTTGCAGGTTCGACTTCCCGCCATGCCCAAATGTCGTGGTGTCCTTGAGCAAGAAACCTAATCCCTAATTGCTCCCCTGGCGCTTACGGTACATAGCTGCCCACTTCTCCACCTGGGTGTATCTCACGTGTGATGGGTTAAATGCAGAAAGCTAATCTCATCATTGTATGAGAACATACAAGATGACAACACAGAGCACTTTACATAAGGACAATTTATTATTTTTTTTCTTCAGATTTGGGTCGCATTTGCCTGCAGTGTGAACGTAACATAATTGATTTACTTTTAGCATTTAACACATGTTCAGCAGTTACTTCCAAAACTCTGACACAAACATGACGTATGCTACAGATGTGTTTATGATACAAGTCCATTTTACCCTTGTGAGAACTCATCCTCTGACTCCACCTCAGGTAAGCTAGTACCAACATTAGACACTTCGTCTCTGGGCTTCTTGAAAGCCGGCTCTTGGGCTGCCTGTTTTTGGACAGTTGAGGTGAGGGCCGGGGTGGGGAGTTGGCTGTGGATACTGCTGATCTCCAACCAGGACTCTCTGGCTGTGCGGGATACTGAGCCTAAAACCAAAACAAACTCACTACAGGTGGCTCTCTAAAACAGCACTTTGTGAATGTACTTATAAAAATTAATAAAATTAGTCACTCCTAACAATAAATAATCTGAAAATTGTAAATTTAAATATAATCTGTGACATGTGTCGAACAACAATAAATAAATAAAACCTACAATTATTAAAGTTTGACAGGATTTTAAAAACTCTTCACTCAGTCAAGGCAAACTGACAATCTTTGTCAACAGAGTTAAGTGGACTTAACAGAATTTTTAAAACCCTAAAAAATTCATGACAGTCATTTTCAATGATTTTTACTTTACAATAAAATGAGCCAAACATAATAATTAATGTTAATAAAACAATATGAACCTGAATTTTCATGTTTAAGTAGTACATTCTGAATTTGTTATCGTTACAGATGAGTATGTGGTGTGTTGTGTAGTTTGTGTGTCACCCTGAGCAGTTGTCTTCTTTCGTTTTGCTACAGGAGTGTCGAGTGAGGAAACTGCATTATCTCCCTCTTCCACCTCTCTGTACTTGGAGGAGCGAGACTCCAAAGACCGTTGATACAATCTGACGGACGGACAAGAGAGGGCAGCACTGGGACACTCAGACTTCACAAACTCAGTGCTGGGAGGGGATGGAAGAGGAACAGGACATGAGGACAAAGACTCCCCCCCAAAAATAACACTTGTTAATGGTTTATGGTCCGTTTTAATGGATTTATACAAGATATGAACACCAAAGTTAGTATTATACCTACTATGTAACAAATCTGACACGTTATTTCTTTAAAAATTTGCATCTTTATATTTGGCAAACTCAAGCTTAAAAAGCAAGTAAAGAAGTAATTCAGCAACAATATACACAGTAGTCTCTCACTACTTCGCGCTTCGTTTATCGCAGACTCGCTCTATCATCACGGTTTTACAAAATAAGATTGGACATCACACATAATTGGCTGATTGATGGATGAGCCGCAAGATCATTTAAAATAAATTATTTTAAATTATTAGGCACCTGATGCACCTTTGTGCAGCCCACACTGCAGGCTAAGCTTCCTGCTGCAGCTGATCAGCTGTTCACCATGCAGAACAGAGAAGTGGGCGTGGCCAAGAATGCTTGCAGGTGGCTGAGTGCAGTGGAGGCGAAGAGAGGGAAATCATGACATTCTGTGCACTTTTAGAGTTTAGAATATCGCAAGTGTGGGAAGGGTTTAAAATGCTATATATATATATATATATATATATATATATATATATATA
>NW_023624018.1:0-4024 GCF_014905685.2 Nematolebias whitei | reverse complement strand
TTTACAACTCTGACCTGGTGTAAAATCTGATGTCTTCTGGTGACGTAGAAAAACGTTCCAGTCCAAACGGCTTTTGAAGACTACAGGATCGGAGCTGCTCTTTCAGTTGCTCAATTTCTCTCAGCATGCTGTGATATTGCTCCCGGTCAACACACACGGTTCTGCTGGCGCCGTAGTCATGGTCCACGACCATAGGTACCATGACGGGTGGTTCATTGTCCTCAATTGGATCCGCCGAATCAGGTTCTGGATTAGATGGTCGACAACGGCGCTCCCAAACACCTGCTCGTGTCTTCCTGCTGTATTTGTTCCACTCAAATAATGATGGAACCGACCCAGCTGCTAAAATTCGTCTTCCCTTTTCTGTAGTAATTACTTCATTCTCCAGGAAATGTCGGCTACATACCTTGGTGTGAGGAGTTACCGTAAATCCCTCTCTTCTGATTTTTTGCAGCCAGCACAAACGAAGGCTTGTCTCCTTAGGGAAACGGTGAAAGCTCAAACGGCTATTATAGCGACCTGAAGACGAGCAAAGCGGCACACAACAGTGCTCCTTAGACCCAAACACCGTCTGCTGAAATCTAAAGCTGCCACGCACGTTATATTTTTGTTTATTTGACGCAGCAACACTCATTTTAGTTGTTTATCTCTGGGATGACAGGATACAGGAATTAAACCGGAAACTGGAATGCCGACATCCGGTCAAAGCGGAAGTGATTCAGGACGCATGTGCACAGAGCCTATAGCAGCTTAAAAAATAAAATAAAAAACCCAGACATTACTCAAAACCTTTATTCATCCTAACACTTTCAGTTAGTAAATTATTGCAAATAATAGTATTTTTCTTCAGAACACGAAAAGTAAACACTGTAATGATGAATAAATCACATGTAGCACACAGTTGGATCTCCTCTGGACTTTGTGGCAGATTTAATCCTTAAACATTTCTTTCTGTAATGAAAAACAATAATTCTGTTAATCAGGTTTTATTCATAAAGCTGCTGACAGATCAGCTTCACAGGATGGAGTCAAATGAAACAATTCACTAATTTTATCTTTGAATTTTTTTATTACGACTCCTGTCCACAAGAAGACTGAGTTGCACACACTGACCAGTTTTATGTTAAATATGAAATCTTCTTATTTAAGTAAAAAAATGCAGCAAACCAAATACGCAGAATTAAATATTTTGAAAGTGTAAATTATTTTTAGGTTAAAGAGTCAACATTAGTCGCACGTGTTTACAGATTTTAAATAACAAAACAAAAAATAAAATAAAAACACATAAAAGCCGTAGAACGTTATTCTGTTTAAATGTTAAAAACACGACCAAGATGATAACACATTCACTAAAATACCTCCCAAAAATATTAAGCAATTTTTGTTTTTACTTTACTAGAAATTTGTAGCAGAACTGAACAGGGATGGAGATTCATGGATTGGTCTGGGAGGGGAGTGGAATGCAGCACAACAACACACCTATGAATGGAAATGGGTGGATGGATCACCGCTGACAAAAACGTGAGTTTTAAATACATTCATGATGAAAAGTAGAAAAGTAGTACATTGTGTTTATATCAATTTTCATTCTGTAGTGTTTATAATGTCACTTTGTGTAGCTGTTTGTATTGAGTTTATGTTCTTGGTCTGGAAACTTTTGTTTCCTCCCACAGTTTAAAAACATGAATGTGAGGTTAATTATATACGTGTGTAAGTCACAATTTTTGTGTTTATCCAATAACTATGTCAAACTGAATAATATAAATAAATAAATAAAATAAATAATTACTTTAATTCTATTATTCAAAGTTGCACTGAAAAGAACTAAACCTTAAATTCAGCTGAAAATGTGAAGCTAATACATAGATTTACATGTGCATTGTACATATACAACCCCCCCCCACCCAAAAAAAAAGGCAAATAACTTTTATTCAGTAGTCACCGTTTTGACTCTCTTTCTTTTCAAAAGTGAACAGTGTGTGTTTCAGTTGTGTAACTAGAACCAAGATGAAGGATATTCTGGACAGAGAAGGCTGATGAAAAGATACTTAAGTCAAATGAGACAAACAAAAGAAAACTTTAAACAGTGAAGGAGGTGTCAGATTTCAGCGTTCCAAAGTCTGCATTGCAGCATTAGACCTGAAAACAAGTTTTAGTCTAATTCACAACTTCCTGCATGTGATCAAAATTAGGGATGCACGATATTGGATTTTTGGCCGATATCCGATATGTTAAAACTTATTCGGCTGATAACCAATGCCAATACCGATATTTTATATCCTTTCCTTTGTCAGAACATAGCCCTCTTATTTAGGCTTATTTGCTACAAAAATGTGCAACAGCTGTAAGAGTTGGTGACATATAATCAGTAACAGCCATATGATATGATATGATATGATGATATATCCAAGATGGCCGCGCTCAGAACAGTTGCAGCTTCACAGGCTCCCAGTACCATCCCAGTTTTTAGAAGTTTTGATATTGACTCTGTGCCTGACTCCGCGCGATTTATGCGTGTGAACTATAGCCGAACCGAACTGATGAGAATAAGAGCGGATTTGCCACGAAATATAGCAGAAATCAGCAACAAACTCAAAGCTACGCTCGGCAGAATGCAGATCTTAAAGTCATCTACCTGGAAGCTGCAGCAGAGGCGTTCCAGCGGGCAGAAGAGGAAGCGCTGCTCCCGGCTTAAGAGGAGAGGATGCCGGGCGGGGGTTATGGTGAGGCTATGAGCTAACGCTAAAGCCGGTAAACTCCCCATGCCGTCTCTCTTTCTGTCGAATGTCCGCTCGTTGGACAACAAGATGGATTTACTTCGTCTGAGAGCGGGCGCCTCAGAAGAGATGAAGTGTGCAGTGCTTTGCCTCACGGAAACGTGGATTACAAGCGAAACGCCGGACTCAGTCTTCCAGCTGGATGACAGACTTTTTTTTCGAGCGGACCGCTGCAGCGAGCTAACGGGGAAATCACGGGGAGGCGGAGTGTGCATTTACGTGAGTAAAAGTTGGTCCACGAACTGTACTGTTGTAAATAGCTCATGCTCGAAGGCTTTGGAGCAAATAACAGTGAAATGTCGGCCACATTATCTACCCCGAGAGTTCACTGTGACTTTCATCTCTGTCGTCTACATTCCTCCGGACGCTAATGCTAATGAATCACTGCAGGAGCTTCATGATATCATCAGCTCGCTGCAGAACAAACACCCCGAGGCTCTTTACGTGGTAGCCGGAGACTTTAACCACGTGAATCTAAAGGACTGTCTCCCAAGCTTTAATCAGCATGTGACGATTCCGACACGTGGAGACCGCACGCTGGACCGTGTTTACACGAACGTAAAAGATGCATACAAAGCCGAACCCCACCCCCACCTAGGACTGTCAGACCACATCTCAATCTTCTTGACTCCTGCTTACATGCCCCCGCTGAGACGCTCCAGACCGGTACAAAAGAAAGTTAAATGTTAGAGCCAGGACAGTGGACCCATACTGAGAGATTGTTTTGATCGAACAGACTGGCAGGTTTTCAGAGAAGCTGCTGAAAATGGAGGTTCGCTTGATCTTGACCAATACACATCCTCAGTACTGGGTTACATTAGTACATGTACTGACACAGTCTCCACTATCAGAAATGTTAAAAGCTACCCAAACAGAAAACCTTGGCTGAATGCAGAGGTGCGTACCCTGCTGGAAGCCAGGAACACTGCCTTCAGGTCTGGAAACTCAGAGGAGCTGAGTAGGACAAGAAAAGAGCTGGTTGCTGGTATTAAGAGGGCCAAGGCCACATATGCAAAGAGGATCGAGGGTCAATTCATCTCACAAGACCCTCGGAGCATGTGGAGGGGCATTAAGTGCATAACAGATTATAAAGGAAGGAGTGAACAATGCCCCAAAGACCCATCTCTGCCTGATGCCCTCAACAAGTTCTATGCACGCTTTGAAGACCCGAACAGACCACCCAGCACCAGACTCACCTCGCCACCGGACGAAGAGCATCTCAGCGTGACCTCAGCAGAAGTAAGGAG
>NW_023624017.1:0-4025 GCF_014905685.2 Nematolebias whitei | reverse complement strand
TCATGAAAAAAAGTCTCTTGGAGGTATGCCTTAAACCCAACAGGAAGTCGGCCATTTTGGGTCAAAGGGTCAATTTTGGCCGTTTTTCACTTTTCGTACACGGCGAATTTGAACGAACTCCTCCTAGGGATTTCGCTCAATCGTTTTCAAACCTTCGCCATTTTGCTCAGTAGGGATGGGGGACCAAAAGTTATCAAAACGGTGCAAACCGACGCATGTTGAGGGGGCGGGGCCGGACCTCAAAATTATGCTTCACGCCAAAAATTTCCAAACGCTACAACTTTCACGTTGAAAAACAGAATTGTACCAAATTTGGCACGAGTCATCCCTGTCCCATGCCCGACGATACCCTGAGGTCAAATTTTGACGCCATCAAAGCCCCGCCCCCTCAGAACAGGAAGTGACTTTTTTTGCTTGGAATGCTCCCTCCCTGACACTCTTGACCCAATCAGGATGATCCTGTGTTAGAAGGCAGATAACAAGTTGGTCTGACTTGCTTTGAAGCGCAAAGCGTTTCCCCTGGAGGATGTGGGCGTGGCGGCGTGGCGAAGTCAGAAGTGACGCCGTTACAATACGTTTGGCTCTAAATTCCACAGATTTGATCCGAGGTTCATGAAAATCACTATGATCGATCATTGCCCGCCCCTTGAACAGGAAACCATGATAATTGCACAATAACCTCTCTAGCGCCCCCTAGAATATTTTAAAACCTCAGCCCCAAGCCATTTTTCGACCGATAAATCTGAAACTCGGTGAACATGTGTATCTTCTCAGGACCTATGAAAAAGTCTCTTGGAGCTCCGGTCCAAAACCAACAGGAAGTCGGCCATTTTGGGTCAAAGGTTAATTTTTGGGCGTTTTTAACGGCAAATTTTAACGAACTCCTCCTAGGGATTTTGAAGGATTGCCTTGAAACTTGGTTATTAGGCCTTTAAGATATTGGAGAGTAAAAGTTATCAAAAGCTTTCGGTTTCGTTTTGTTAAAGGGGCGTGGCCAGGCCTCAAAGTTGAGCTTCACGCCATAAATTTTCAAACGTTATAACTTTCAACTTGAAAAACAGAATTGCACCAAATTTGGCACGACTCATCCCTGTCCCATGCCCGACGATACCCTGAGGTCATATTGTGACGTCATCAAAGCCCCGCCCCCTCACAACAGGAAGTCTCTTTTTTTAATTGGAATGCTCCTTCTTTGACACCCTTCACCTAATCAGGATAATCCTGTGTTAGAAGACAGACAACAAGTTGGTCTGACTTGCTTTGAAGCGCAAAGCGTTTCTGCTGGAGGATGTGGGCATGGTGGCGTGGCGAATTCAGAAGTGACGCCGTTACAATACGTTTGCCTCTAAATTCCACAGATTTGATCCGAGGTTCATCAAAATCACTATGATCGATCATTGCCCGCCCCTTGAACAGGAAGTCATGATAATTACCCAATAGCCTCTATAGCGCCCCCTAGAATATTTTAAAACTTCAGCCCCAAGCCATTTTTCGACCGATAAACCTGAAACTCGGTGAACATGTGTATCTTCTCAGGACCTATGAAAAAGTCTCTTGGAGCTCCGTTCCCAAACCAAAAGGAAGTCGGCCATTTTGGGTCAAATGTTAAATCTTGGGCGTTTTTAATGGCGAATTTTAACGAACTCCTCCTAGGGATTTTGAAGGATTGCCTTCAAAACTTGGTTAATAGGCCTTTAAGACATTGGAGAGTAAAAGATATCAAAAGCTTTTGGTTTCGTTTTGATAAAGGGGCGTGGCCAGACCTCAAAGTTGAGCTTCACGCCATAAATTTCCAAACGCTATAACTCTCACATTGAAAGACACAAATGCACCAAACTTGCCACGACTCATCCCTGTTGGATGTCCCACAATCCAATGTTGTCATATTGTGATGTCATCAAAGCCCCGCCCCCTCAGAACAGGAAGTGACTTTGTTTAATTGGAATGCTCCTTCTTTGACACCCTTAATCTAATCAGGATGATCCTGTGTTGGAAGACAGATAACAAGATGGTCTTACTTGATTTAAACTACAAACAGTTATAGCTGGAGGATGTGGGCGTGGCGCCATGGCGAATTAAAAAGAGACGTCGTTGCAATACGTTTGGCTCTAAATTGCACAGATTTGAGCCCAGGTGAACCAAAATCACTATGATTGATCATTATCCACCTCTGAACAGGGTTCCATGATAAGTGGCCAAGAGCCTCCATAGCGCCACCTACATTCTTCTTACAGTTATATCTCAGTGATACAACATCCGATCTGAACCAGATTTTGGGTGCATCATTACTGAGAGCTGATGGACATTTTAGTTTTGTTGTTTAATATTTGACTCAAGGGCGCCCCCTACAATATTCAAACTGTTTTGTCTCAGTGATATATCAGCCTATCTGCACCAAATTTATGGTGTATTATTATTTAGTCCTGGTGGACACAGTAGTAATGTTTTTTAAATTTTGACTCTAGAGCGCCCCCTACAATATTCCAACACTTGTATCTCAATGATATATCATACGATCTGTACCAGATTTTGGGTGCATCATTAGTAAGCACTTATGGACACATTAGTAATGTTTTTTAACTTTTGACTCTAGAGCGCCCCCTACAATATTGCAACACTTCTATCTCAATGATATATCATCTGATCTGCACCAGATTTTTGTGGCATAATGTGTGACCATGTCTAGACACATTATTATTGTTGTTTAATATTTGACTCAAGTGCGCCCCCTAGATAATTCAAACTGTTATATCTCAGTGATATATCGTCCGATGTGCACCAGATTTTTGGTGCTTGACTAGTGAGGACTTATGGACACAGTTGTGTGGTTGTTTAATATTTGACTCAAGTGCGCCCCCTAGATTATTTAAACTGTTATATCTCAGTGATATATAATACTATCTGCACCAGATTTTGGGTGCGTCATTAGTAAGCCCTCATGGACACATTAGTAATGTTTTTTAACTTTTCACTCTAGAGCGCCCCCTATAATATTCCAACACTTGTATCTCAATGATATATCATACGATCTGTACCAGATTTTGGGTGCATCATTAGTAAGCAGTTATGGACACGTTAGTAATGTTTTTTAACTTTGACTCTAGAGCGCCCCCTACAATATTGTAACACTTGTATCTCAATGATGTATCATCCGATCTGCACCAGATTTTTGTGGCATAATGTGTGACCATGTCTAGACACATTGTTATTGTTGTTTAATATTTGACTCAAGTGCGCCCCCTAGATTATTCAAACTGTTATATCTCAGTGATATATCGTCCGATCTGGACCAGATTTTTGGTGCTTGACTAGTGAGGACTTATGGACGCAGTGGTGTTGTTGTTTAATATTTCACTCAAGTGCGCCCCCTAAATTATTACAATAGATATATATGCGGTCGCAGCTTATGTGAAAGGTTCGGCGAATGCGCATTCCGGGGAACAGGCGCGTGACGGTAGAGTGAGCGTTCTCGATGGCGACCGGGAAGGGTCTCTGCAGTTCCCGCGGTCGCCAGAAGGCCGCAGCGGCGCTTCGCTGCGAGGGCCTTCAACGCTGCTTGCAGCTTTAATTATTAGGCCCGAGCAGCAAAGCGCTGCGAAGGCCTATTGTAATTGTGTCGTTTCTTATTATTAGGCCCGAGCAGCAAAGCGCTGCGAAGGCCTATTGTAATTGTGTCGTTTCTTATTAGGCCCGAGCAGCAAAGCGCTGCGAAGGCCTATTGTAATTGTGTCGTTTCTTATTATTCTTCTTCTTTTTCTTCTTATTCTTTTCCAAGTTTAAGCGCTTATTTGGAGGGGTTAGCATATTTGAAACCTAGCCAAACTTTACCCAAAATTGTCCCCCGCGAGAAATAGTAGTATGATAATGGAACCAAAAGTGGGCGTGGCCAAACTGCTCTACAGCGCCCCCTAACGTGAGATATGACAACTGGTAAGTCCTAGAGAGCTGAAATTTGGTACATATGTAGAACCCACCGACTCATGAAAAAAAGTCTCTTGGAGGTATGCCTTAAACCCAACAGGAAG
>NW_023624016.1:0-4026 GCF_014905685.2 Nematolebias whitei | reverse complement strand
TTCGTGTAAACACGGTCCAGTGTTTTTGTTTCCACGTCTTATAATAAGGTATAAGAAAAACATTTATCTATTTTTTTTTTTCATATAAAATTTATTAAACCAATACAGTAGGTAATGTATGTATGTCTTAGAGCAGGGTAAAGTACTTTCAGTGACAATATAAAGTGTTTTATGTATTTTTTTAATCTTCAAATGTCTCAGCAGGCTCACCAGATTAAGCTAACATCAGAACAACAAAGCTTGTGTTCAAACAAGAATTATCACTTTAACAAACTGTATCTGGTCCATTTTCACTTAAATCATGTTTGTTGTTCATTTAGTGAAGTAACTCAGTGTGTAGAGCATCTAAAAATTGTAATCATGTAAGAGTACTGATACTTAATTTTAATATTACTCAGGTAAAAGTAAAAAGTGTGTACTCTGATGAAAAGTGAATTTGATATACCGCTAAAATGGATGAAAAGATGTATATAGAATATCCAGACTGGTATTTGCACTTAATAATCTGAATTTACTCATTTATTGGTGCAGATTATTATTTTATTTCATAGTATCAAGCATTTTGCTATGTCTTAAAATGATAAGCACCAGTGTAAATGATGACCATTTAAGCATTATGTTTGATGACTTAAACTACTGATTTGTTTTACCAGGGAAGAAGAGACCGGACCCCTTGTCACCTGCTTGTCACCTGATTACATCAAACAGTGGCTTTTTGGATCAGCTTCTACCTGGAGATGTAATCTTTGCTGACTGTGGTTTCACCATCCAGAACCAAGTTGGACTGTACTGTGCAAAGGTTGAAATGCCGGCGTTCACACGGGGCAAAAAGCAGCTGGGTACAGTTGAGCTGGAAGACTCGCAGCAGCTTGCATACACGCTGAGAGGGTCATTGGACAAGCATGTTCCAAGTATAAGATGTTGCATGGACCCGTGCCCAACATTCTTCTGGCAAGTGATGATGAAGAGTACACTACTCTGGACAAAACTGTGAGAGTGGCATGTGCCCTAACAAATCTGTGCCCCTCTGTTGTCCCAGTTGATTAACAGGTGTGTTCAAATCTCTAAAAAAAATTGTAATATAAACTTACCAATATGAAATCAATCAATTCCAAGAAAATATCTAAACAACTTTATATGAATACTGTAAACATTAAACGTCAAAATGGTAACAGTTTAAAAAAAATGAAAGATTGGTGTTATTTGTAAAAACAGAAAACCATATTGCTAAATCTACAGTTATTTATGAAATATAATATTAAAATATCACCATTGGAATCTTACAAAGCTTAACCCTGTGCTTTAAACCTGTCTTAGTTTGGCTGTTAGTTTGTCCTCTTCCAAATTTTAATGCTCCAAAACATGTAACAAACAAAAAACTGATTCTGATTTTAAAACCTGAATTACAAATTTAGCTGTCAAAAAAATCAATTAAAAAAATGTGCAATCTAAACGCATTTAATTGTTAACAGTAGGATAGTAGGGGTGCACCCGATTTCCTTAATTTTGGGAAATCGGAAAATGCATGAGAAACCGATTTTACAGATTTTTTTTTTTTTTGTTTTAACAACAATTTTCTGAACTTCATTTATATTTTAGAGCACTACCTCATGGCCAATTAAAACATTTGTATTGTTCTAGGATATTGTTCATGGGTATGTTTTTCATTAAAATAATATTGGAAAATTGAAGGTGCATTTTGACTTTATAACACCTGACAGAGTTGCTTGTACAACAAAATCGGTATCAGCCAAAATTGGAATCAGCAGGTCAGACCTTTTAGAAATCAGTGATCGCCTGTTAAAGACGGGAGCTGGCTGCGGGCCACCGGACCCGGAAACCCTCTCCAGCCCACGTCTTTCCCCCTGGCTCAAATCTCCCTCAGAAGTGGCAACTCACAATATCAATAATTCAAGGAAACATCAATGTAAGTTTTATCAATTATATTAAATCAAGGCAGGAAAAGGTTACAGTTTACAGCGCTGGTCTCTCCGGTCTGTAACGCGTTCACAAACCCGGAAGAGCCCCGATGTCCCGTGTCATTACTCATTTATAGGGTCCTAGACTCCTCCTTCACAGAAGGGAAGCTCAACCTGTCAGTGTATGAGGGGGTGTGACTTAAGTGAGATCTCAATGGATCTTATGTGGTTCTGATGTGTTAGGAAATATGAGACGGTGCTTCAAAAGCCTTTCTACGTGATGTAACAAGCAGATTAAACTCTATTCCTTGACAGATATTGAATCCCAGGGAGACTCTTTTTAGAGTTGCTGGCCCAGTTTAACCCAGTCAGAACCGGGTCATAATTTCATTATAATCCATCATAATTTAATTATAATCCAATCTCTGAGCAGATCAAAAATATAGGACCAGTCTAGATAAAAATAATATCCAACAACTCCCCTTGGTCGAGGCACCCTAAAAAGGGTTCCCTTGAATAAACTCCCAGTTCAATACCGCCAGATAAGCAAGCAATTAATTACTTTCCTCTGGTTGAATGTAAACTACTCCTTATATGTTGGCGGGAGATGCCTACAGGCTACAGCGTGTGACCTGCCAGCCTCAGGTCGCCTGACCCAGCCCTGGACATCTGCCTAGGACTTCAGCCTCTCCCTGGTGTGGTGCAATATGACATAATGGAAATTTCTAACATTTGTCTAAGTCTGAGCTCTAAATATATGATTTAATAATTGCAGAAGGCAGGCAGCACGGTGGCGCAACTGGTAGAGCTGCTGCCTCTCAGCGAGCAGGTCCTTGGTTCAAACCCCGGTCCAGGGGCCTTTCTGGGTGGAGTTTGCATGTTCTCTCCGTGCATGCGTGGGTTTTCTCCGGGTGCTCCGGTTTCCTCCCACAGTCCAAAAACATGCATGTTAGGCTGATTGGTAACTCTAAATTGTCCCTAGGTGTGAGTGAGAGAGTGAATGGTTGTTTGTCTCGTGTGTCTCTGTGTCCCTGTGATGGACTGGAGACCTGTCCAGGGTGTACCCCGCCCCTTGCACAGTGATTGCTGGACATGGGCACCAGCGACCCCCGTGACCCAAAATGGAATAAGCGGGTAAAGAAAATGGATGGATGGATGAATTGCAGAAGGCGTCCTAATGCAAGAAGCATTCTTATCTAATAGATGTTCATTTTGTAGAACCTGAACTTTCTTTTTGACTCTAAAGGCAGGCCTGGTCCATTTTGTCCATCTGAAAAGGAAAAAGAAAAACTCTGTGCCCCCTTCCCCTTCAGCCATGCTGTACCCAATTTATTTGCACAGAGCGCTGCCGGTATTTTTAACCTGTCACAGCAGAAAATTTGTTTGTGTGAATAAAATCTGATTCAAACAATTAACGTGTTTTAACGTGCATATTGTATGTAAATAACAGAACCTCCCAACTCCCCCTGGTGATCTAATATTAAAACATTCCCAATTAACCAACAAATCAATTCACCCATTCCACCGCCCTTTAATTTAGTCCCAATTTATATTGAAAAATGTCATGAGTTCACCCCCTGGAAAATCTATATTATAAAACCTCATATGTATTTATCAAAATCTTCTGGTCTCTCGTCATGGCCCAGCCGTAAAAAATTCATTATTTCATAGAAAACAATGTTAATTAAATCTATCATCGCAATTGCACCATCTAGTGGCGTTATTTCATCACGATCTGCTCTTGAAACTATTTACAGACATTAACAAACACATTCTTATTCATGCCTTCACACATCAAATAGTCATTAAATAAACAAATCATTAAAAGATAATATTTAACTAAGTACCATGCAAAAGTATCTTGTACAACCATGTTAATTTTAAGAAAAAAATATCATCACAACACTCCATAATACTGTACATAAACTATAAACGTTAATATTTAACCCACCCCATAATTAGTCAGTCTCATTTCATCTTTCAAAGTAGTTTGAGAAGACCTGTCACCCAATTAATGTTGAGTTCAACATTCAAATTAACCACAGTTCTAAAGTACACATCTGTACTTTGTTAAAAAATTCCACAACTTACCTTCATATTATCTGTT
>NW_023624015.1:0-4027 GCF_014905685.2 Nematolebias whitei | reverse complement strand
AAGATGGAGGAGAATGCTGCTGCTATTAAAGTGAACAAAGAGAGCATCAAGGGGCTGCAGGAAAAAGTCAGTGAGCTTGAAGAGGAGAACAAACAGCTGAAGGAGTCTGTGATGGAACAAGCTCGATACAAAAGGAGATGGAATTTGAGACTGAATGGCCTTGCAGAAAAAGAGGGGGAAAACACCAGAGAGGAGGTTATTGGCATTTTGACCAGAGTGGTGCCCATCTCAGTGGATCAGCTTCGTGGGACAGTCGACACCGTATATCGCCTGGGAAGGAAGAGTGACCCCGCCACTTCAAACAACGCTCCGCGGTCAATAATAATCCAGTTCGTGGCAAGAACGGTTTGAGACGAGGTCTGGAAGAGATCCAAGGATGCCAGGGTCTGTCAGGAGAAGCGTATCCAGTTCAAAGAAGATTTCTCCAAAGAAGACAGGGAAGCTCGCAAGAAGTTGTGGCCGCTGGTACGAGATGCCAGACAGCGAGGGCAGAGAGCTTTCCTGAAGGAAGGATACGCTCTGATCAACAACCGCAGAGTCGACCCTTCATAGACACTCACTGAGCTTTTCACTCTGAATTTTATTCAGTCTTATTACGATAAATGATAACAATAGATAGATAGAGTTTTGATTCACCTGATATGCCTTAAAAGTTAAATGCACCTTATTCAGATAGTAGATGGGACAAGATTTCTCATTCCTGCACATCTTATGATTCCGTGTTCTACCTCAAAAGTTTTTAGGTATATTATCTTTTATTTCTTTAAATGCTAGGGGGCTTAAAAACAATGTGAAACGAAAAGCTGTTTTTCTTTTTTGTAAGGAGCAAAGAGCTAATTGTGTTTTCCTACAAGAAACTCACTGGTGAAGACGATGTGAACTTTTGGAAGTTACAGTGGGGTGATTCTATTTTTTTCAGTCACGGGACGTCACACTCAGCGGGTGTTATGATTCTGTTGAACAGATTTCCAGGCAAAATTTTAAATCATACTAGTGACACAAATGGGCACTGGCTGATGGTGATAACAGAAATTAATGATGAAAACTTTATTTTGGTGTGTGTTTATGGTTACAATGAAAGAGGCAAAAACAAAACTCTGATATCTGACCTATGTCAACATATTACAGATAGTATGCATTCTTACTCAACAGATAAAGTTATAGTTGGGGGTGATTTTAATTTGGTACCCGATCTATGGCTAGACAGAAATCCACCTCGGGTCCACTGTCATAAATATGATGACCTGATTGTTCAGTTAATGAATAGTGCAAATTTGATTGATTATTGGAGAGTTAAACATCCTGGGACTTGTCAGTTTTCCTGGTTTAATGCCTCTGGGAATGGTCTAAGTTCTAGAATCGATTACTGGCTCATTTCTAATTCTTTGATAAATCATATTAATAAGTGTGAGATATCTGCTGCACCTTTAACTGATCATTGTGTTATTTCTCTATCTCTTCTGTTTTCAAGGTCAGATCCAGGTCTAACTCCTGTTTGGAAATTCAATAATACTCTTTTGCAGAATTCTGTTTTTGGTGAAGATGTCAGACAGCTGGTGGTGGAGGTCAATGCCTTGGAAATGTCAGCTGTGAGTAAATGGGAATGGTTCAAATATAAAATAAGGGAGCTGGCTATTGATACAAGTAAAAAACTGTATAAACTGAAACAACAACAACAATTTAATATCATTACAAATATTAATAGTCTTAGTAAAAAGACGGATCTGTCACCTGAAGAACTTGTTGAACTAAATAAACTACAGAGTAAACTAGATAAATTATATGAAGAAAAAGCTAAAGGTGCTTTTATACGTTCTCGAGCTCGCTGGATTGAAGAAGGGGAGAAAAATACATCTTATTTTTTCAACCTGGAAAAACACAGGCAACTAAAAAAGAAAATCACTAAGTTGAATATAAATGGATCTGTTTCTGAAGATGAAACTCAGATTAATAGAGAATTACATATTTTTTACAGTAATTTATATAAATCCAACTACTCTGAGACAAACTGTTCAACATTTATAAACACCATAAGAGAATTCAATAAAGCAATTGATCTAGATTTTAAACAATTTATGGAAAAACAAATTGAACTTGAGGAGTTGGATAAGGCTATTTTGAAGATGTCTACTGAGAAGTCTCCTGGCTTGGACGGGCTAACAACTGAATTTTATAGATTCTTTTGGAAAGAGATTAGAGAGATGCTTTATAAAACTTTCTTAGACTGTATCTCATCAGGTAACCTCTCTGATACTATGAAACAAGGGATAATCTCCTTAATCCCAAAACCTAATAAAGATGTGCAAATGCTGGATAACTGGAGACCATCACTCTGCTGTGCACAGATTATAACATTTTAGCTCATGTTTCTGCTGATCGGCTGAATAGAGGACGTAAAGATATAACTGATGAAAGTCAATCAGCCTTTGTTAAAGAGAGAAATGTGCACAATCATACTAGACCGGTCCTTGATATGTTGGATTATTGTGACTGCCTTGATGATGACAGTCTCATCCTGTTCCTTGATTTCTACAAGGCGCTCGACAAAACTGAACACGCTTTTTGTTAGAGACTTCATTTTGTGGATTGATTAGGATGTTTTATAATGATATCTATAGCTCAGTCTCTTTAAATCCAGGACTTACTTCTAGATTTAAGATCCAGCGAGGCATCCGTCAGGGTTGTCCTATCTCCACTAAACTGTTTATCTGGACTACTCAGTTACTACCTCTTCAAGTTAATAGCAAGCCTGAGTTAAAGGGAATTAACGTTTATGACAGAGAATACAAGATTAGTCAATTTGCCGATGACACAGCGTTGTTGTTAAAAAATGATTTAATGGTTGAAAGAGCCCTTAATACATTTTCACTGTTCTGTAAGGCTTCAGGTGTAGGACTTCACATTAACACATGTGAGATCCTTCCCATTCATCATCCAGTCAGTCAGAGTCGAACATGAAGTTCAATACTTGGGTGTACTAGTATCTAAGAACGCAGTTAGAAGGGAAGATGAGAACGTCTCAAACCTCTTCGTGGACATGAAACAAAGTGTGAGCCGTTGGTTGACAAGAGATCTGACTGTTTTTGGAAGGAACCTGTTGACTAAAGCAGACGGCAGATCCAAGGCTGTTTCTCCACGTCGTTCTATGTATCGATCACCACTAAACATAAGAAAAGACAACTCCATTATCTTTCAGTTTTTGTGGAAAAAGAAGACTCGTTATGTTAAAAGGTCCCAACGAGTTAAAAACATGAGCATGGTGGTATCAGTGCACCAGACTTTGAAGCAATGCTTGGAACATTTAGGACTAAATGCTTAAAAACTTTTCTACAACAACTAAATTCAATGTGGTTTCATATCCTGCCTCCATTTTTAAGCAGCTGGGAGGAAGTGACTTTCTTGGAAGGTGTGACTTTGAAGTGACAAAGATTCCAGTTAAATTATCAAACTTCCACAAACAAGTTCTTGAGTTCTGTAAAATGATATTTCACCATAACTTCTCACCTCATGGATCAACTCTGTGGAAGAATAGAGCAATCACAGTGGGCAGAAAGTCAACATTTAGAAAAGACTGCTATGAAGAAGGCATCATTTTGTAACAGACATCTTGGATTGTAATGGAGATCTTTTAAATTTATCATCTTGTGTTAGAAAATATAACCTTAGCTGCTGCCATAAAGACTTTATGAAGGTATGTAAAGTAATCCCTCTAGCCTTGATTCAGTTAATTAAAATATCATTCTGTATTCTAAGGTGACCGTTTCCATGCCACATTAAAACTAAATGACTGTAGTTTAGTTGATCTCAAATGTAACAAGATGATCAATGAATGCAGCGACAAACGATTTACTATGATTACAACAAAGATTCATTCAAGAAACCTCCCAGCATAAATCATAAAACCATAATGACCTCCGCTCATTTGAAATGTGTCAAACGGCCTAAACGTCCTAAAGTGAAAAGCATTTTAAAAGAATAAATAAGATCTATCCAGTCGCCATGCTTCTGCACAGAAGATTTAAATTTG
>NW_023624014.1:0-4027 GCF_014905685.2 Nematolebias whitei | reverse complement strand
ACCCGTTAAATGTATGAATATATCTGCACCCTGTTCATACTACATATTGGTGGCCCGTCTACGTGTTCATAAATGACTGTGTATTCGTGTAAAGATTGACTTTACGTGTTGGCATGAAGAAAAATAACAGTTTGTCAGCTGTGATTGAACGCAGCGTGCTGGAGCTGCCGCTTGAAGTCAAAACGCTGCATGTTTAAGCGTGTTGGGCTGTGATGCTCAGAAAGCTCACAGAAATACTGCAGCTAGTGATGTTTTGAAAGCTGAAATAGTGTCATTGAGTCTTTATGAAAGCTGAAATTGTACGCCTGTTATGTGTAACTAAAAGCTGGGTTGTGTGGAAACGCTTTATTCTGTTTAAAGACGGTCCAGACGCGGTTCTGGTCCGGCTCGGTTCTGAAAAGGTTCGGACGAGTTGTTTAAATAGCTAGAAAGACGTTTTTGAGACCGGAGTAGCAGACTCCGTGCAACTCAGAATTGATTCGTTACAATTTTTAACAGGAAAAAGTGCATTTTGACAGTTTAAAAGACTAAAAGTTGACGAACTATTTCAGGCTAAATCTAACATGCTAGTTGGAAAAACGCTTCGTGATTGGTTGGATTTGCTGCTGTGGAGCGCTCTGATTTGCTGAGAAAGTGAATGACGTGCCTACGTCACTTCCTCTCACCCCTGTGCTGCTTTGTCATTGGTGATTTCAGTCACGTGACCCGGAAATGAAAACTCGTTTTCATAGGGAAATAAAATCTGCTTTTTAAAGTTCAAAAACGCTTTAAAAGCTCTATTCTGATGCGTTGTTTTAGTCTTCAAAGTCTAATTGCTAAAATTTTGCCACGTTTGTGTAAAAAATCCGTTCAGAAATGTTGGTTTTAACCGAGTCTAGCCGATGCTAATTTTAAGCTAACAGCTAATGACCGGACGCCACAGGAAGTTATAGCTCCCCTACTGGACAACACTAACAGTGTCTGAGTTAAAATTAATAAGGTTGTTCTGCCACCTCCTGGAGAAACTTGAGAACACAGGTTTCACTTCGCTTTTTAGGTTATTTTAGTGAAATTAAACGTATTTTCTTTTTTTTAAAGGCATTTTTGAGTTAATAAACGTTCCTCAAAGCTGAATAATCACTGTTATCTTGCATTTAAAAGTTATTAAGGTATTTATGCAAAGAGGCATTTACCAAAAGACTTTATTCACTGGTAATCCCTTATAAAAGGTACAAAATAAAAGTTAGAAACTTTTTAAAAATAGAAACAGTTACAGATATTCACAGAGTTGGAAAAAGTTTACTCATTTGCTAAAAAGATAATGCACGTTTAATTGAAAAATCACTAAATAAAAGTAAATATATCAGACAAAGAGACTTTTCTGATTTTATTTATTTTGAAAAAACCTAAAACATTAAACTCTCCTATTTAATTTTTAAATAGAAGAAAAATGGCAGACGAAGAAGGAGAAGAGCATCCTTTAGACTCCCAACAAAATGATGATATCATTTTGGGGGCCTTACATATTTTAACAACTCCACTTATTGGCACGCAAATACAGCAATTAGAACAACTCGATGAAATTCAAAGAAATGAAGAGCTGAAAAGTCTGGCAGCAGGAACATTACAGCCAGAGAGTAAAAAGCATAGCCAGGAACGGTTAGCAAAAATCTCTCTGCTTCTAAAAGCAGAATTGGATGAACGGTCGGAACGCATTGTCTGGATGTCTGAAAGACATGAGAGGGAGCTCTCAGAAATGCAGGCGTCATTACAAAGACAATCTTATGAGAAGATTAGTGAAAAAGACCGTCAATACCAAGCTGCGTGCTCAGACAATGACCAGCTACAAAAAGAGTTGCAGCTCGTAAAAATGGAGCTGGAAGAATGCAGAATAGATAAACACAATTTACAACAGCTACATATGCGTTTACAAAGTGATTACCAAACGTCCCAGGAACATTTAAAAAAATGTGAGGAGAAACTAAAAGCAGCAACAGATAAAGGTAATGAAGAGGGGCAAGGTGATCTGGAATCCAAACCAGACCCTGAACAGAGTCGGGATAATACACCAAAACCTCAACGACCTTTTTACTCACCCAGTGCTTTTAGACTCATCCAAACACCTACACAAACGGGCAGAGTAACACCCCCACTACCGACCACGCATGTGAGACCATTGATATCTACTCCTTCAATGGATGATTTGCAAAAAATCTCAAAATATGTACAACGCTTTGTACCTGGACCGATGGGCTCATCTAGAACAAAAGCGTACCTCAGAGATCTGGAGTTCAGATTGAGATCTTATCCTAATGCTACGGTAGAGGATAAGATCAGTCTGATACGGCTCACTTCGGACAGAGAGGTGTTTACCTTCATCGAGCGTCTACCTGATGCAACGAGAAAGGATTACAACCTTCTGTGTGAAGCTTTGATCAGAGAGTACGACTCCTGCACAGGACCAGCTGGATACCCAGCTGCAGAAAAGGTCACGCAGGGTAAAGCTGAACATCCAAAAGTTTATTACAAAAGAATCTTCCAAGCTTATTTCGGTAACAGAAATGAAACCGGGATGGAGGAAGAAGAAGGTTTTAAATTTGTTTTCAGCAAAAATCTCCACACTGACATACAAACGTCAGTGCAAATGATGGCAAATTTCAGAGAAAAATCCATCAGTGAGATTAAACAGTGTGCTGTGAATGTGTTTGAGGCACGTTCTCATGCTAAGACGCCCATAGAAGTGTTTCCTGGTGTAAAGGTTAAACCCCACTCCCTAGAATTAGAAGGAAGGCGTTCATCGCCACCTCCTCCTAAAAAAGGCGAGAAAAGGCAGTATTTTCAAACTAACAAACCACATCATGAAGGTGCACGCTGGGACAAAAAGGCTCCTCCTTCAGAGGACAAACGTGATTATCGTAAATGGGACCAGCGGAGGACGCAAAAATATGGGAACCGAGAGGACCCATATTATCAGGGGACGTCCGGAAAGGAACCCCAAAAAGACGTACCTAGCCGCCTCCCACCTCGGACGAAACGTTCCGAGGCGAAAAAAATCACAAAAGTTCCAGAAAAAAGGCCCTACACCTCTGAGTTCGGAAGAGACAGAAAAATTGCGCGAAATGTTAGAAGATTTGAAACACACTGACAAGGGAAGCCGACCAAAAGCACTATGCAGTGAGGTAATCACTATTACATCCCTGGGCGCGAATGACAACACTACAGATGTCGGTGAAATACACCAAGACATTGCTGTTGTTGCCTCAAACAACCCCTCATCGGATGAAGGGGGGGTAAACACACACACAAACGATGACGAGTCATCGCAAACTGAACACGCAGAAACAGCTACAGCTGTGCTGACGGTTCAGACAAACCAAGATTACACAAGCACTTCTGAACGCATGAAGAAGCGTCAGAAAAAACCCAAGAGGTTTTTGTGTAACTTTATCAGAAAGGGGGCCGCCAAAAAGGCGTACCTGTCAGTAACACTCGAAGGTGTCCTCACACACGAAGCACTTCTGGACGGTGGAGCAGACATAACAATTATGTCAGCTAAACTGTTCGAGGAGCTGAGGACAGCCGCAGCCGAGGAAAACAGGATAATACCTCTATCTGATTGTGCTATAGAAATGCAGGGTCTCTCAGAGGATAAAACAACCCTGACAGCTATAGCAATGGTTCACATGCAGATTGGCAATATGACACTGTACCACCCAGTACACATGTCTCGTGTTGACTCATTCCCATTTTTGGTTGGCCAGGATTTTATAAATCGCTTCAACGCGATTATAGATTATGGTGATCAAACAATGTGGACAACAGTGAACAAACCACTGCCAATAGATACGCCTCCGGAGTGTGACACAGACTGCCCAACAGCAGGTACCGCGGAAGGCACAAAGGACTCCTCAGCCGAGGACACGAGCCCGGTGAGTACTCCTCTGACATCATGTGAAACCAAAGAGACCCACCAAGTGGTCCAAACTCTGACCCAACAAGACAGCCTCCTCTGTGAGCTGGAGCAGTCAGAGTCCACCAAACACTACCT
>NW_023624013.1:0-4029 GCF_014905685.2 Nematolebias whitei | reverse complement strand
TGTTTATCCTTGTTTTTCTTGCTCTTCCTTTTCTGTCTCACTGTCCTCACTTGCGCCGCCTCCTCTTCAGAGGACTCCTCACCTGACTTTTCCTTCCTCTGAATAGGTCTGCTTCTGTTCCTTATTTCCAGACCACCAAATGATGCTGGCGGAGCTGAAGGGGAGGACACTGACTGAACAACATCTCGAATCACTCGAGTCAAATTTCCAATATCAAACCCAGCACAATGCACTTTTAATCCCTTCTTTTGGCATATGGCTCTCAGCTCTTCTGTTGGCAAACCGTCAATCTCAGCTGGAGGCACTCCTGCCTGTATTAATGCCCTCCAGAAAGCAGAACGAGTAGGTCCCTGCGTGTTATTCCGGCCGTCCCTTCTCGGCCCACGACCCATGGGTTGACTGTAAGTTTTTTCACGATTTTCAACCCTGCCTGTATTCCACTCTCCGAGTGCACCTAATTCCAACACTCTGCTTCTAACATCAGCCATGGGAATGTCAGCAGTTCCCAACATTACTGTGAGCATTGCGGATCGATAATGAGAGGACGCTGTTCTGATTAACTGGTCCCTTACTGCCTTTGGGACTGGATAAACCTGATATTCTCCTGCTAGCTGCAGAGATATTGCATCTCTCATGCACAATCGAACCAACCGCTGTACACATTCTCTCAAGGTCACCCACTGTCCCTGCAACTCGGGCCAATCTGACACTACTGGGAACGTTTGTCTGACTGCTTCTGCATACATGTCAAACAAGGTCTTAGCATCATCCGGCTGTAAGGCTCTGACCTCCTGTCTAAAAGCAGAATTTACTCCTGCATCAGTAGACAAGCCAGCGAAAGACATACCATCACCCACATCCACTTCCACCTGAATGGCACCTTCATCCAACAATCTGGCCATCCAAGTATAAGTAGGTTCTCCAATCTGCTATTTAAACCTTTTAGACAGGTAAGCAACCTCCTCCTGGGTATAGTCCTCGACTATCACTTTTAAATCTGCTTGAGGCTGTTGCTGTGCTACCAGATCCATGATTGGCTGTCCGTCAAGCCCCACCATCTGTTGTCCCTGGGCGTCTACCCTCGCTTGCAACACATCTGGTATTATCTGCTGCTCTTTCCTATGTCTTTTTACAGGTTTCACGTTTTTACTCGTTGTTTGAATGATAGGAGACCTCACCACATTCAGTTCATCCTTCTCCTCACTCCAAATGTAATCATTTTCATCTTCCGAGTCTCCCCAGATGTTACCGTCCCAACTCGATGGATCCCATCCGGTTCCCAAATGAGCAACAAAAGCACAAACTCTTTTAGGTGACACACTCCGTTTCTTTCTCCTGAACTTTTCTCTTTTCAACATTGAGACCTGTGGCACCGTACCCTCCGTAACATCAGTCATTCTGTTCAGTTGCGCAGTCAGCAGCTGTACATGTTGTTTCAACAACGAATTCTCAGCTCGCGCCTCTTCGAGCGCATGCTTCTGATTCAATGCTTGTGTTATTTTTGCCTGATTCTCCTCATGCAGTATTTTCCAAGCAGTCGCACAAACCCACAATCGGCACCGCAATCCGGCCACCGGCGTCTTTTTGTTTACATCTACAGCTTGTAGAGCAGCCAAAACATCGCCAGGGCTATCAGCATGTAAAGAATCATTCCAAGGCTCAGGGTGCCCCCCCCGCTGCCTCTTAAACAAAGCGCTATCATTTGATACGGGGACTTACTCCATCCCAGTACAACTTCTTCAACATTTTCACTTGTTTTTTCTTTTCTTTTGAACATTATGCGGCACTCTTTCCAATATCCTGTTCGTAACGCCAAAAAATGTTTTATGATATTTCCAAAAAAGTTCAATCTGGTCCTCTGGACATTCAAAAAAAAAAAACAAAAAAAAAAAACAAAGCAAAAAAATCTAGAAACGTTTCATCTCTCATCCAAGAGACTTCCTCAGTCTGAGGTGCTGTTTTCAGCTCAGTCTCTTAAATAGCACCTTCTCAAGTCTTCTTAAGAGACTGAGCTGAAAACAGTACCCCAGACTGAGGAAGTCTCTTGGATGAGAGATGAAACATTTCTAGATTTTTTTTTTTTTTTTTTGAATGTCCAGAGGACCAGATTGAACTTTTTTGGATTTTTCTACCTGGATTATTGAGCATGCATCAGGATATTTTATGATATTTGTTCTTAAATAAAAATCAGGACTCAGAAGAATGAACAGCACAATGAACAAAATACACACACACACTGTCCTGCTAGAATAATTTGTTTTATTTTTTATTCCGCCACAGATACAGCAAAAAGCCAAGCTTCAACAGTACACACAAAGGTACAATCACACATGTATATGTAGAAAGGAGCCCTCACCTAACACGTAGACTGGAGAGCCACACAGCCCTGGTGGAACAGAACACCAACACAACACCGGACGTCTGGATCAAAGACTCACGGTTGACTCTAACTCTGACTGAGCGCTCACTTTCTTTAATACTCTTCCCCTTTCCACATCGCGTGAGAGCATCTCCCGGTGAACAAAACATGTCCACCTGGACTAAAAACTGTGAGAAACCTCGAGATAGCGTGAAAAACTGTGAGAAACTTCAAAATAGGGTGCGAAACCTCGAGATAGTGTGAAAAACTGTGAGAAACCTCGAGATAGCGTGAAAAACTGTGAGAAACTTCGAAATAGGGTGAGAAACCTCGAGATAGTGTGCGGGGGGGCGGGCCGAGCCTCCTCCTCAGGCCTCTCAGGTGACTCACCATAACATGTACCAAAAACTCTTTATATCACAGTTTAAATAGTCAGAAAAACAACATTTTACTAAACTCTCAACTCAAGGCCCAAAGCCTTGGGCCCAGTGACACTGAAGATCCAGCACCGTATCACGAGGATCCGATCGAACTGGATTACGAAGAAGACGTCTTAAGTGTGGATACGGCTGATGAGGACAAGGACTGTCTTAGAGCTTAGTGTGGGTTGAGGGAACAGTCTGATTCCACAGAGGGGGTGTCAATAAGTGCCGCTTTGTAGTGGAAGTCAGACTGTCCTTTAAGCCTGTTTCATTTTGGGCCTGTGGAAAGTACCAGAGTCTCCAGTCTAGTTAATTGGAAACAGATGGCTGGAGATACATACACTCACACACACGCGGGCAGAGAGCGGGGAGGGAGAGAAAAAAGAAGACATTTTCCTATTGAAATTGTTATTCTTTAAATATAGACATGAATTGTTGATTTACAAACGAATCAAGTAAAGATAATCAAGTTAATATTATAATCTGTTGTGATTTTAAAATGTATTTTGTTTTAAGTTTGTATCATGATGTTGAAAAGTTTGAGGAGGTGAACTGTCTTCCCAGAACATGTTTTTTCCGAAATGTCATACGAGTGATGAGTTACTCAAGAAAAGAGTGTTTTATAATAATGAACCTGAGGCAGCTTCGAACAAAACACGAATCCTTATAAGGAAAACAGAATAGAAAAACATACTCAAAAGTTGAAGCAGAGAAATCCAGACTAAACCGGACAGATTAAAGTAACACCCAGTTTTAATATGTATGAGGGTGATGTGATCATCTCCTATAGACATGCATAGAAATCCTGAGCCAACTCCAGCCCAAGTAAGAGGGCAAAGCAGGTGGCATGATCTATCAGAGGTGGTAACCAAAAAACTCACTCAATAAATATACACTGATCTGACAAACTGGGGCTGTAAAGACTACTGGATTGTGTGGAGAACAGGCCAAGTTTTTTGATGGTTCCAGCTGAGGAAGAAATTGGACGGATTCGAAGAGAAAGCTCTTCTGTGAAGCTGCAGAGGAGTCGTTCTTCATTTCAGCCTGGATCATCACCCAGATCCTTTTCTTCAGATTCTGAACAGCTGTTGAGCCTGAGGCGGCCTCATTCAAGAGTAGGTGAGGTAATCTGCTCCTTACTGCACCGGAATTCCATCAGAGAGCGATGGTAAGGAGACGTTTCCGAAACTTTGTCCTTAGTCTGTCATGAACCAGAGGCCGGATCGCAAACAACAACAACAACCACTG
>NW_023624012.1:0-4030 GCF_014905685.2 Nematolebias whitei | reverse complement strand
TACATATATATATATATATATATATATATTATATATATATATATATAACACTAAAATACACTAAGTAATATACTGAAAATAAAAGGATTGCAGAGACTAGATATCTCAAAATTAAAGATGGTTATGACAGCATTTTTGTGACACATCAGTGATCTAAGGTCAGATTCTGCAGTGTAACAAATTAAAGATAATGTTTTATGATTAAAAATGTTTTAATATGTGTGGGGATTTAATGATCTACACTAAATATCAATAAAATATAAACTGTCAGAACTGATTTATTGATTTTTTTTGGTATAATTCTAACAGTTTATTCATTCAACCTTTATTTTAACCCGTACAAATAAATGGTGAATGAACAAACTGTCAGAATTAAAAAAACAAAACAACAACAACAAAAACAGTAAAGGGTTTAGAGAATCAGAATGGGGGAATGTATTATGGATTAACTTTTGTCGTTGTTTTTTTGGGTTAATTTATTCTCTTTGAAAGAAGTATTGAACATATTGCGATGTATCAGTATTTGCCTAAAAATCTTGTTTGAACTCTTTTTGTGGAGAACAAAAACATATTCAGAAGCAGCATATTTATGCCTCTTTTTATTAACAGGAGCAACAATTACTTGTCAGCGTACGGGACGAGGCGAGTCACCTGCTGATCAGTCAAACCATTTGGTAAATTGATTTAAAGTAATCACGTACTGTTGTTCTCAATGACACTTTTCATTTAAACAATTTTTTTGTAAAAATGTGTTCTATTTATTAAATTTTTTTTATGTGATTCAAAAAACGCATGATAAACTGTTTAGGAGCAACAAAGTATCAGCCACATATAGATACCTATTTGTTAATCAATTACAGCGGCTGACATGCAACTTAGCAGATGGTAGAGAAAATTGTGTATTCTACTTATATTTGTGTTTTAAATTATATGTAATTTCAAATCTTTAAATCACTCATATGTCTTAAACTTCTATTCCCAGTCTTCATGTTTTAGGTCTCATTTGTGAAAATGTTGTCATTAACAAACTTGCATGTGTATTTTAGCAGGATACAGAAGAAAATGCTTTGAACTATGCAGCTTTGGATTTGTGCACAACGAATGTAAGATACTGGAAAACAAAAGAGAACAAAGGATGTGTCTACTCCTCCGTCAGAGCAAATTCACAAACTCAGCCGCTCTGATCAGAGATGAAACGGTGTGTGCACGTCCTCCTATACGTTTTGACGTGATCAGCTTTGGTAATTTTCATTGCTACATTATTATACCAAAAAAAAAAAAAACCTGCTGTGTAAAGTTACTATAAGTTGATGTTTATTGTGTGACAGATGTTGAAGTGCTGTTGATACTATTGAAACCAAGTTGCGTTTTTTTTTAAATAAAATTATTATTTTTTTGCACCAGAGTTTTGTAACACATTTTTAACACAAGTTCTAAGTTAATTCTATGGAAATGAATAACTTCTTTATGTGAGGTGATCACTTTATGATGATGAAAACAATGCTACAGTGGCAGCTTTGTGTTGGCTGCTAACTCTGTTCTTATTAAAATGTTTTTAGTCCCATCCAGAATTTGTCCCCTTCACTTCCTGTTTCAAAATCACTTAAAAATCTGTTTTCACTGACAGTGCGAGTTGTTTTAGTATTTTATTGTTCTGTGTTCTATTTTCTTCTGATGCTTTAAATTAATTTGTTTTATAGTTATTTTTTTTTTCTTTTAATCTCTGCCTTTGTCTTTTATTGTTCAGCAATTTGGTAATAATCTGTTGTTTTTAAATGTGCTTTATAAATAAAAATTTGACTTTGACACGCTCACTCACATAGTTCAGAGTTAACAAGCCACCTATGATGCCTGTTTTAGGTTTGAGGGAGGAAATAGGAATACCTGGGAAAACGCATACATTTCAGTGGGTTAACATGCAAACTCTACACAGAAAGACTGGGAGCCAAACCTGTGACCTTCTTCCTGGGAAGAGACAGTGCTACCCACTGCTCCACAATACCAACTGACCAGAAAACATAAGGATTTGTTTCTTTTTTTGAGTGCTAGGAGGAGAAAAGCAAGCATCAACATTTGCTTTGTCAGCTTTTGGCTTTGCAGTGGTCTACTAACCCTGCAACAAGCATTTGCTCTGGATAGTTTATATTTATGAACATATTTATATATTGGTGGTACATGGCAGAGTTTATGGGCCTTTGCTGGATACAGAGTGAAGACCTGACGATAAACATCCATGTTCCCAGAAATTAGTGAAATACTCTGTACTGGCCACTGTACCTAAGGAGATTACATGTAAAATAACAATAAAGAAAAGTTCAATCCAAATCCTGACTCAACCTTGTTAGATTTATTTACCTGGATTAGTGAGCATTAATCAGGACAGTTACACTAATACATATTATTTTCTCTTTTAGTTTGATGGTTAGTTTTATGCAACAAAAACACTTGGTTTACTCACTCTCTTACTTTCCGTCACTGCTTCATTAATTCAAGGGTTGAAGGAAGAAGGAACCTTTTCCAGCAGTCTGTTGGAGACAGGTTAGATCAAACGACACAAGCTTTAAAGAGAAACTTATGAGGGAGAAACTCACATGGCCTCCAAATCTGAGGCCATCGTCCTTAGTCAGAAAAGAGTGGCCTGGCCTTTTCAGCTTTGGAGTTGAGGTTCTGGCTCAAGTGGAGGAGTTCAAATATCTTTGAGTTTTGTTCATGAGTGAGGGAAGAATGTAACAAGAGATTGACAGATTGCTGTGGCTTTCCCAGTATTTCAAACTCCGTGTCAGTCCATTGTGACAGAGAGGGAGCTGATCTGTAAGGCTAAGTTCTCAGTTAAAGTCAACTTTCCTACCCTCATCTAACGTTACCAACTCTGGGTAGTGACAATGAATGGGGTCACAGATACAGGTGGTTGAAATGTAAGAGATGGGGTGAGAAGTTTATTCATCCAGGAGAGAATTGGAGTAGATCTGCTGCTTCTCCACATTAAGAGGAGCCAGTTGCGATGGTGTGGACATCTGGTAAGGATGGCCACATACCTAAGGAGGTATTCCAGGCATGTCCAACTGAGAGGAGGCCCCTGGGAGGTCCAAGGACACAGTAGAGAGACTATCGGTTGGCCTGGGAGCACCATGGAGTCTTCCCAGAAGAGCTGGAAGGGGTGGCTGTGGAGAGAGATGTCTGGACCTCCCTGCTTAAGGTGTTGCACCCATGACATGGCTCCAAAAAAAACATAAAAAACATTTTGTTTCTTTGTTTAATTAACAAGTTTTAGGTAAAAATGGGTTCATAAAACCAGGACTATGAACATAACTATTAGACTATTTGATCCTAACACTATTACCACTTTTCAATCTTAATTAGTAAACCATTCATCCATTATCTTGATCCGCTTCTTCCTTTTTGGTTCTCGGGGGTCACTGACGCATATGTCTAACAATCACTGCGCAAGAGGTGGGGTACACCCTGGACAGGTTGCAAGTCCATCACAGGGACACATAGAGACAAAGGAGACAAACATTCACTTTCTCACTCACACCTAGGGACAATTTAGAGTTACCAGTCAGTCTAACATGCATGTTTTTGGTCTGTGGGAGGAAACCAGAGTACCCGGAGAAAACCTGCGCATGCACGGAGAAAACATGCAAACTCCTCCCAGAAAGGCACACGGACCGGGGATTTAAACCGGGGTAACCTGCTCACAGAGAGGAAGTAGCTCTACCAACTGCGCCACCGTGCTGCCCATAATTAGTAAACCTGATTTTGAAATGTGCTTGTGTTTTGTGGACACCAGATTACTAGTCCTTAATCAATCTATAAAACATTCTACATGCTAATACATTTCAGTAACCAGGTTTATGCTTAAATGAGAATTGCATTGTTCTGAGACAACAGTCTCACATAAACTTCATTTGATTTGTGAATTGACAAACAATGTAATAAAATTGCTTTTTGACAAAACGTTTTTAAGAAGTGTCAAAATGACTTTTCACCTTACAAACAAGAATTTAGAGGGAGTGCACTTTTGCATTTC
>NW_023624011.1:0-4030 GCF_014905685.2 Nematolebias whitei | reverse complement strand
CTTTCCCTCAGAAAAATCCAAGGTTGCTTATATGATCTCTCTTCTCGCTGGGCAAGCTAAGAAGTGGGGCACTTCTGAATGGCAGAGAAACTCTACTAACATTTATTCCCTACAGGCCTTCACCAGGGAGCTCTGTAGGGTTTTTGACCCAGTCTTGCCAGAACGTGAGGCTGCCAGACGGTTGTTTGACATTCACCAAGGTAATCGCAGGGTGACTGACTACATTATCGACTTCCACGCCATTGCCTCAGGAAGCCACTGGAACGAGGAGGCTCTTACTGATGCCTTTTATAGGGGTCTAACGGATGAAATCAAAGATGAATTAGCTACTAAACGTTATCCTGACTCCCTACAGGACCTTGAGGATTTGGCCACCAGGGTGGACTTAAGGCTGGTCGAACGAGCCAGAGAACGAGGAACAAAGACTTCACCGGCGGCTGAACCGGTCAGTGAGTTTCGACCCCCTCCACGATCTCTCATCTCACCGATTGTTTCTTCTCCTCTGTTGGCAGAGGAACCCATGCAGTTGGGCAGGAGTCGCCTTACTGAGACTGAACGTGAGAGGAGACGGAGAGGACATCTTTGTTTTTATTGTGGAGGGGCTGGTCATATCAACGCCAAGTGTCCGGTAAAAGGGGTCGCTCAGTAGATGAGAGGAGATATCTACTGAGCCATGTCAGCACCAGCAAAATCTCCTCACCTTTCACCATACCCGCCGATCTGATCACCTCCAGCAAATCTCAGGTCTCTATTAAAGCTTTCATTGATTCTGGGGCTGATACTGAATTCATTGACCATGACTTTGCTGTAACAGCAGGTATTCGGTTTTGTTCTACCCCCCACAAACTGTCAGTAGTGGCCTTAGATGGTCATCCTTTGAACTCTTCTTCTTTGGTTACTGAACCAGTTTTATTGTGTTTAGGGGGTAACCATAAGGAAGAGATATCCTTTGTGGTCATCGAATCTCCCCAGGCTCCGGTGGTCTTAGGAACCACATGGTTAATTAAACATAATCCCCATCTAGACTGGAGGAGGGGAGAGATTTTAGGGTGGTCAGATGACTGTTTAACTACATGTCTTTTTGATGCTGTGGTCCCTGTTGAAACAGTAGATACGAATGTGACATATGATTCAGATATATCTAATGTGCCCCGAGAGTATCACGACCTTAAGAAGGTCTTTAATAAAACTAAGGCCACCTCGCTTCCCCCTCACCGTCCGTACGACTGTGGTATTGATCTTATTCCAGGGTCTACTCCTCCTAGAGGAGCTCTGTACTCTCTCTCAGCCCCAGAACAAGCCACCATGAGAGAGTACATTCAGGGGTCCCTGAAATCTGGCATCATCCGCCCTTCCGCCTCTCCTGCCGGTGCTGGGTTCTTTTTTGTTAAAAAGAAGGACGGGTCTCTGCGTCCTTGCATAGATTTCAGAGGACTTAACAAAATTACTATTAAGAACAAATATCCTCTTCCCCTTATGTCCACTGCTTTTGACCTTATCCAGGGGGCTAGCATCTTCACCAAATTAGACCTAAGGAACGCCTATCACTTGGTCCGCATCAGAGAGGGGGACGAGTGGAAGACGGCTTTTAATACCCCCGATGGGCACTATGAGTATTTGGTAATGCCATTTGGTTTGACCAACGCACCGGCCGTGTTTCAGACTTTGGTGAATGACGTGTTAAGAGACATGGTCGGCAGATTTGTTTTTGTGTATCTCGATGATATTCTTGTGTTTTCTAAGGACATTATTTCACATCGTAAACAAGTGAGATCTGTTCTCACCCGCCTGTTACAGAATGGACTATATGTTAAGGCTGAGAAATGTGAATTTCATGTCTCTTCAACATCATTCCTAGGTTTTGTTGTGTCCCCCAATAGGGTCGAGATGGATTCCAGCAAGGTCTCTGCTGTGGTGGATTGGCCCGTTCCTAAGGACCGCAAACAGCTTCAACGTTTCTTGGGGTTTGCCAATTTCTATAGACGTTTTATCAAAGGCTACAGTATCATCGCTAAACCCCTTCATGAACTCACATCTACCAAGTCTCGTTTTTTCTGGTCCACTGCAGCAGAGACCGCATTCACCGAACTTAAGAGACTTTTTGTTTCTGCTCCCATCCTGCAGTCCCCCAATCCAGAGGAGCCGTTTGTAGTGGAGGTGGACGCTTCCAGCACTAGTGCGGGGGCAATTCTTAGTCAGCGCAATGAGGACGGGCGTCTTCACCCTTGCGCCTTCTTCTCCCGCAGCCTGTCCCCGGCAGAACGAAATTATGATGTTGGGGACAGGGAGCTGCTTGCTGTTAAGCTCGCCCTGGAGGAGTGGCGTCACTGGCTGGAGGGTTCCAGGTTCCCGTTCCAGGTATGGACTGACCACAAGAACCTGGAATATCTCAGGTCCGCTCGTCGCCTAAATCCTCGTCAGGCCAGGTGGGCCTTGTTTTTCTCTCGATTTAATTTCACCCTCTCTTATCGACCCGGGGAGAAAAATGTTAAGCCCGATGCCCTGTCTCGCATTTTGGAGGAGGATAATTTCCCCTCGGCTCAGGAGGAGAGTTTTATCCTTCCTGAGAGTGCCCGCCTGGCCATCACCCAGTTAGAGCAGGACCTGAGAGACCTCAGCCAGACACGTCCTCCTCCAGCTAACTGTCCACCTGATCGTTTATATGTTCCACCCGATAAGGTTAAACAGGTCATTCGTTTTTGTCACAACTCCCTGCTGTATTGTCACCCAGGTTTCGCCAAGACCCTTTTCACTGTCAGGTCCCAATTTTGGTGGGAGACCATGTCCAGGGACGTTCGCCTGTACGTTCGGTCTTGTCCAGCCTGTGCTCAGTCCAAGACCTCCAGACGATCTCCATCGGGGCTTCTTCGCCCCCTTCCTTGCCCTTCACGTCCCTGGTCTCATATAGGCATGGACTTTGTAACTGGTCTCCTACCTTCTAACAATTTCACTGTCATCCTCACTATTGTCGATCGTTTCTCCAAAATGATTCATCTGGTCCCCCTCCATAAGTTACCGTCCTCTAAAGAACTGGCTCACGTCATGGCTCGTGAGGTTTTCAGGCTTCATGGGTTGCCTGTAGACATTGTTTCTGATCGGGGACCTCAGTTTGTCTCCCACTTCTGGAAGGAGTTTTGTGATCTTCTGGGTATTTCCATTAGCCTCTCCTCGGGCTTCCACCCTGAGACGGACGGTCAGACGGAGAGGGCTAATCAAGAAGTGGAAGGCAAACTGAGGCTCCTCTGTCTTAACGACCCCGAGAAGTGGAGCTCTGCTCTCCCGTGGATCGAGCACGCCTTCAATTCCGTCCCTTCATCTGCCACTGGTCTGTCCCCTTTTTACACTGTTTTTGGTTTCCAACCGCCTGTTATCTCTGTTCAGGAGAGGGAGGCATCTGTTCCCTCGGCCCACCTCGCCGTTCTCCGTTGCCAGAGGGTGTGGAGGAGGGCCAAGACCGCCTTGCTTAAGTCACGTGCTGCCTACTGTAAAAAGGCTGACCGCCATAGGACTCCCCAACCTGAGTATGCTGTGGGTCAGAAGGTGTGGCTCTCCACGAAGAACCTTCCCCTGAAGGTTGCTTCTCACAAACTTGCCCCCCGCTTCATTGGTCCTTTCCCCATCTCCAAGGTCATTAACCCCGTGTCTGTTCGTCTTACTCTGCCCAAGTCCTTACGTGTCCACCCCTCTTTTCATGTTTCGTGTGTCAAACCTGTCTCCTCCTCCCATTTTCATTCCCCTGTTGCTTCCCCCCCTCCCGCCCGTCTGATCGATGGTTCACCGGCTTACACCATCCGCCGGCTCCTCCGTTCTAGACGGCGGGGTCGGGGCCTGCAGTACCTCATCGATTGGGAGGGGTACGGACCGGAGGAGCGGTCCTGGGTTCCCTCCCGTCACGTCCTGGATAAGCCCTTGATCCGGGACTTCCATCGCCTGCATCCTGAGCAACCTGGTGGAACGCCGGGAGGCGTTCCTTGAGGGGGGGATCTGTCACGAATCACGTCTGTCAGTTAGGTTTTTGTGTCACTCTGTT
>NW_023624010.1:0-3641 GCF_014905685.2 Nematolebias whitei | reverse complement strand
CAAACACTTAATAAATGCAATTTATAAATGTTTTTTCCTCTTCGTGGTGCTTTTTTGACTGATGCGACTTATACTCCGGAAAATACGGAACTTGAACGGAGTAGACGACAGGTGGAGCAGAGACATCATGACTCCGTGGGAAGGACAAAGCCCGGATGACAAGAGAGTAAAAACATGTAGAATAAATATTAACACTAACGAGACAGAGTGAGGAGCACCTGGGGGGATTATAATTCAACCTGTATTTCTACAGGTTAATCCCATTAAGCAGACATGAAATCCCAAGGCCACCAAAACAACAAGTTCTTTAATGACGTAAAACATATTTTTAGCAAAGAATAGAGTCCTAACATTTTTTAAACATTACTTCTGTGTTTACAAAAACAAAAAACACATGAAAATTGTGCTTGGACAAACTCATCAGTTAAGATAAAAAATGTTGTCAACACGAAAGAGGAGGCAGGCATCACTCTCGCTTTGAGTTTATACTCTTTGATGTGTGCGTGCTGCGGGTGACAAGCATCCAGAGCATCATAAAAACAGCAGCTGATGTCGGAGTCATTTATTTCTGGTCTCAGCAGCAGAGGGGAGCGACACGGTTCAAGCCCGGCTCCCCAAACCACTGCGTCACCAACTCTTTCAGGGGCCGAGCTTTGTTTCAAGGACGAGGCGGAAGTGCTTCATTGAAGGGGCAGATGATCACGTGACGTCACGAAGTCGTGTTGTGTCGTCTGTTGTGTTCAAAAGGAATAATATGCAATTATTTTCAGTTTACAAGGCAGTCATATTTGTTCATAACTTTAATATTAGTAAGCCTGAGAGTTGCCGGATACAAGCAAACAGTTGCCGCAACGCACCCTGTCCAAATGAAAGAGTTCCTGTATCTTGTTCCGACAAGATTTGGCTCAAATTCAGCACTGGTCCTACCTCTCTGACAAACCTTTCGTGTCAGCATCAAGGATTTATTTTAACATTGGCAACTCTTCGGTGGGGGATACCACAGGGGTCCATTCTCAGTCCTCCTTATTTTTTCATACCTGCTGCCACTAGGTGCCATTTTTTAAAAAAATAAACAGGGCATACATTTTCATTTTTACGCCGATGACTGTAAAATTTACTTCCCTCTGAAACACACTGGTGCATCCAACAATTTTCAGTCAGGTCATCTGGATGGTTTGTTTTATTTTACTTTTTTTTTGTGTGCTGAGACATTTCACCTTCCATTCAGAAGGCTTCATCAGTCTGAGGAAACACCAAACAAAGCAGCTTCTCCCCCAACAGCTTACTCCAAAGTGGAGAAATACAGTTATGTTGGTGCTAAGATGGCCTCTGGGGCACGCCCTCTCCTCCGGTGCCTGCGCTCTCCCTCGTCGACAGTCATGTCAAACTGGTTCAAAACACCAAAGTCCATGCTCAACACTGCTCAACACCCACACTGGTGCATGCTCTAAATCAGAAATCAGAAGTTGTTTCAACCTAATGGCACAATCAGGAACCACTGGATCGACCTTTCCTCTCTAGCCCCGTTAGACAAACAAGTTGTCACTAATCTGGGAGTGAAAATGGACTCTTCCCTGAAACTTAACAGTCATGTAAACACTATTGTTAAATCCTGGGAGGGTTCAGTTGAGGTGACTCTAAACTGGCACTCTTACTGTCCAAAACTAATCTTGTGACAGTAGTACAAGCTTTCATAACATCCATGCTTGACTAGTGCTTTGCTCTTGTTTTGGAATCACTCAGACCTCCACTGCACATTCACATCTGGTTCAAAATGCTGCAGTCCGGTTTTTAACTGGTACAGACAAAAGAGAGCAAATTACTCCAGTTCTGGCCTCCCTGCACTGGCACCTGGTTCACTTTCAAATTCATTTTAAAATACTTCTATATGTTTTAAAATCTCTGAACAGTTCTGCCCCCTCTTATCTCGCTGATCTGCTGCAGCCATATGTCCCACAGCCTCTCTGAGGTCAGACCAGATGCTTCTACTGGTTCCAGTCACTCTTTATAAGCTCAGAGGTGACAGAACCTTCTCTGCTTCAGGTCTAAAACTGTGGACTGAGTTACCACTGCAGGTCAGGCAGGTCCCTCTCTCTGTTTTTAAGTCTCGTTTAAAAACTCACTTTTGTTCCGTAGTTTTTGACACTGAGCTGATTTAACTTGTCTGTATTTTATAATGTTAGTCATTCAGTTCTTCTCTTCCCCTGTGGATCTATGTGTTTTACCCTGTGTCCTTCGCTTGTTTTGTTCTGCTGTGCAGCACGTTGGTTTGCCTTGGTGCTGCTTCAAGGGCTCCATAAATAAAGTGGTTTGGTATGGTGTGGTACTGGTAACGTCCAACCAGCTCTGCGGTGACTTTCCTTCTGTTGGGTGCTCGCAGAAGTAGAAGCCTTCGTCAGACAGGGACGCTGTTGGAATGAGGAACTTTCCTTCAGGCCTCTCTCCAATAAATGTACCACTTCTGTAGAGTTACGTTTGTAAATCTGACTTCGGCTCATCGTTTTTCTTGCATAGACATCGAAGTGTCACGTGTGTTCCCTCTGTCACAGGAAGTGCAGGACTGTCCAGAATCACAGCGCCGGCTGAATTTCAAAAAGACAAATGATGTTACTGATTTAAAACAAAGTATAAAACAGATATTCAGGCAGAGATGACGCAACATTACACGTTCATGTTGCACAGTTGTTGACTCGTTTCCTGGAGAGCTTCAGAACCTCTGCACTTCAATACGTGAGAAACTTGTACAGTAAAAATGAGCTCACAGTTTACTTTGCTCTTCAGGACGTTGCTGCGGTTCCTTTGCTCACACTCGCACCAATAAACTCCCCCGTCTAACTTGTTGGTCTTGCGAATGGTGCACGAGGGTCCATTAGGGCGACCCCAGCGTTGACATGGAAGTAAGGACTCTGTGGCATTTCTCATCCCCCTCCAGCTGCTGTGGTTCCCGGGTGCTGAACAACTCAGAGTGAAGGACTCGGAGGAAGAACTGGGTTCTGTCGGGCTGAATGCTCAGCGTGGCCGCTGCTCACACAGGAAATGGTAAAAAATACACGAGTATAAGTGAACGAGCTCTGTATGGGCATTGGTGTTTGCACCATGTACAGCCTGGAGTCTGACAATGCTGAGACGCCGTGGAAATTTAAAAACAAAAAACTGAACGCAGTCACATGCAAATCTCATAAACTCACATTTGTCTCAAACTATAATCCTAAATGTCTGTGTCTGTTAATAACATGCATGATTGTGTTGGGTCCAAAGTTAATTTGACTGAGAATGATGTCGTTGGTTCAGTTACAGAACGTATAAGGACATGAAGCTTCAGCTGCAAGGTAAAGAGCCTGGACTGTCTTATGGGTGGACAGATGAGGACAAATGGTTTGACATTTCTGTTACTTGGACGTCAAACTGGAACGTAAACAATGTTTTCACAAAGGAGTCGCCTGTGACTTTGACCTTTGACCTTTAACGGACACAGTCCTTGTGTTTTAGACCCATTGGCAGGCGAGCAAGGCTGGAGTTTAAATAAAAATAATTTATTTAAACAACGAAACAAAAGGGCGGGCGACGCAGCAAAAAAACTTACTGGAGCGCACGGCGAGCATAAACTGAACAGAACTAACGTCAGGCGAGCAGGTACGGGA
>NW_023624009.1:1503-4032 GCF_014905685.2 Nematolebias whitei | reverse complement strand
GCACAAGCTGCAGCTAAACCTGCTGATAACACAGTTTCTGTGCGCCCGATGTTGACTGACCCGGACATCATCCAACTTCAGAGGTTGGATCCTGCAATTAACTCGATGATGATGTATCTGACTGACCCAGACAAATACACTCCATCGAAAGATGAACTGGATTCCGTTCCAGACCTTAAAGTCCTCTTTCAGCTGCGCAAACAGCTAAAACTACTTAAAGGCATCCTAACTTTTGCTCATGGACGGACGTCCTCACCTGTGTTCGTGGTCCCCCATGACCACAGGGGGGTGATGTTAGTCCATGCACATGACCTGCCGTCCGCAGGACATAAGGGTGACAATGCCACGCTGAAAGCATTAAAACAGATTGCTTATTGGCCTGGAATGAAAAAGGATGTCAAGGACTACATAAAAGGGTGCCTGATCTGTGGCCAGTTTCAACCATCCAGACCACTTCACAGAGCACCACTGCATAGTAGAGGCATTGCATTTCCATGGTCGGACCTCCAGATTGACTGGGTCGGACCACTCACTAAGACCTCTAGAGGAAATAAATATTTTCTCACGGTAACCTGCGCGTTTACCAAATGGGTAGAATGTCTACCAGCCCCTAATGACACAGCACAAACCACTGCTATGTTGTTAATGAATCATGTATTTTCAAGGTTTGGACTTCCCCTTAGGGTGAACTCAGACCAAGGTACACACTTCACAGGTGAAGTAATGAAGGAACTGTGGAAGACGCTAGGCGTCAAAGCCAACTTCCATATTGGCTACCACCCACAGGCTTCAGGCCAGGTTGAGAGAGCAAACAGGACTGTGGTGAGTATTTTGAAAAAATACGTAGCCGCAAACCACAAGGACTGGGACGTGAAACTTCCTCTGGTCCTCATGGCCATAAGGGCCACTCCACACACGTCGACTGGCATCTCTCCTTTCGAGATGATGACGGGTCGACAAATGACTCTCCCTCTGCACCTGTTGTACCAACCAGGCGATGCTGCCATGGCAACAGCATACACCACACAACAATACATGAAAGACTTGGAAAGACACCTTAAAAACACTTTTGCTTTCGCACAGAAAAACCTGGAAAAATCAGCTGAAGGACGCAAAGCGTACTACGACCAAAAGGCCTCTCACGAGGAACTCCAAGTGGGAGACAGGGTCTGGTACTACACGTTTGCACCCAAAACTGGGAGAGGAGAGTCCGGGACCGGAACTCTCGCCCGTAAGCTGATGCCCAGATGGACTGGACCCCATCTGATAACCGACAAAGTGTCCCCAATTATCTACCAGATAAAAATCAGTAAAGGCCAAAAAGAGCCAACTGTTAAATGGGTACATCGTAACCAGGTTAAACAACACAAGGCGTGCAACAACTCCTCAGGAGACAAAGATCTCACAAAATCTGACCTCGTGGGAATAAGGGTCATCCAAGCAGAAGATAACTAATGGATAATAAACTTAACCATAGTTTAAATTCACAGGACCTACCCTTGACCATTACGAAGCTAAGACCTATCTCTTTGTGTTTCCATAGGACAATGATGATACCACTACTGGTAATCTTCACCCTCCTAATGGATAGGATTTTTGCTGACATGCTTAGAGATATCAGTTCGTCGGTAGATACACTAGCCACCGGTAGGATCCCACCGTATCTAGTCTCTCTACAGATGGTGAACGACATCCTCAGCTCCGCTACGCACGAAAAAGTTACGCAAACACAGGCACACCTGGCTTACACTCTCGGTAGCGCAATCCCAATCTACGTCAATCACAAAACATTTGAAATGGCGTTCATTATCAACCTACCGATAATTCCCTCAAACGGCATATATAGACTCAGGGACGTCGTAAATGTTGGCAATTGGCACGGCGAAAACCATGTTCAAATTGACACACCAAGGATGGTTGCGTACCACGACGACAACCCCTCAGTTTACCTAGCTCCAAACCTGCAGATGTGTGTTCTCACTCGGGAGATACACTATCTGTGCCCGAGCAAACCGTTTATGTGGAATAAAACCGCGGGCATATGCGGATTAACACCTATTCCGGAAAATTCTAAGTGCTCAACGACCGTAACGCCTCGACACCTGGCTAAAGATGCAAAAGCGGAAATAATTGGCTCTCGTTGGCTAGTGAACGCTCCTCAAAGACAGGCGATCATAGCCTACGATCAACCCGGGGCAAATAGACCTTTGACGTTACCGGACAAAACGATGTGGATCAGTGTTCCCCAGGGAACAACCATACACATTGGTGATTTGACGCTCTATCACCTCGATCCGGAACGATGGGACGCGACTCTGGATGACTCAGAGTACCTGGGAAATATGTCTATAGACATAGATCCAGAGACTCTGGGAAGGATCCGTTTTGAAGGCACCCAAGTCGTCGACGTGGAACCAATAAACCGAGTTCTCAAGTCCCTCAGGTCCACAATTAAGAACCCGATCCAACCAATTACCTATGCGTGGTCAAGCGCGGACACGTTAATCATAGCCCTGCTAATGACGATAA
>NW_023624009.1:0-1403 GCF_014905685.2 Nematolebias whitei | reverse complement strand
GGACACGACTCTGGATGACTCAGAGTACCTGAGAAATATGTCTATAGACATAGATCCAGAGACTCTGGGAAGGATCCGTTTTGAAGGCACCCAAGTCGTCGACGTGGAACCAATAAACCAAGTTCTCAAGTCCCTCAGGTCCACAACTAAGAACCCGATCCAACCAATTAACTATGCGTGGTCGAGCGCGGACACATTAATCATAGCCCTGCTAATGACGATAACCCTCGTATTGTGTGGGATACTCGCATCCCTGTCCCGGGGCCAAACGTCACTCCGAGTCGACGTGGATCGCCATGCAGCGCACCTCGATATGATTATGCCTCGCGTAAGCGGGTCCGCAAAGAAGCCACTCACACGGGACAACGTGACTGAAACTGACAACCAGGGTGAGGAGGAGCAGTGAAACGATGTTTCTAGATGCTTAGTCACTACTCTTGTCGGTGTTGAAACGTTGTTTAGTTGATTTTGGTTGTTTCTGAGGTAAGAATGAATCTTGTGTGTAGTAAGTTAGAGACTAAGAAGCCTTTGACCATGCCAACATGCAGTTCATTCGCTAAATTGCAATCCTTGCGGAGTCAATGTATATTATTGCTACTTTAAGTACCATAATCTACATTAATCTCACAACGCTTAAGCCGAACCTACTCGAACAATTCTATTCGGGGGGATAGCTAATTCTTTTTGATAAGTCTCGCCATAGACTTCCAAAACATTTATGGGGAAACCAAACACCCAATCTCAAGTCGTTCGTCTAAAAGACAACAGACATTTGAACCAAACTATATTTTGCCATGTAAAGCTAACTTAACCCAAGTTAGAAATGGAAAAGTAGTTTGGAACCCTTTTCTATAGGCTTAAACCCCTGTAGTTACCCCTTTTCAGCATGCTCCACCCCTTAACTGGTAGTTGTAGTTGTTCCCAACCATAATAGCTTACACACCAGGTGCATATAGTTTAAGGCCTTATGTAAAATCCCCTTCATAAGCCCACCTTAAACCACATAATTGCATGACACATTGAACCAGAACGGCACAGGCTGGACGTCGCTGGAGACAACCTTCGCTGGAGGCGACCTGCAATCCTGACGTTGGTCTCCACTCTTCATCCAGTGGCCGCTTCTTCAGTTCAACCCAAGGGTACCCCTCTGTATGCTGATTAATCAACACTTCCAATCGTTGTGGATTTACCGTTGTGGATTATATGACTTTTTCCAGTGGATTACAGACTCTGTTTCCAAGGGGTTAAAGCATTGCTACAATGGAATTATCGAGACGATATGGAATTATAATCAACACAATGGAATTACCAAGAACATTGTGGAATTACCTTGACTTTTGTTTTCCTTGCTGGATTACTCTTGACTCTTGTTTCTTTGCTGGATTACATCAAGCTTCAAGGAC
>NW_023624008.1:0-4032 GCF_014905685.2 Nematolebias whitei | reverse complement strand
ATCCACTTGGTTTCAGGCAGAGCGTACAATTGTTCTCCTGCAGGCTCCACCTGAAGGTTTCTCCTTCTTTTGACAGGTATCCTTTCTTTGCATATTCCAATGTGCTCAAGGCCCTACCCGTCCAAAGCCCTGAGACTGTTCTTCTTAGTATCACTCCCCCACATATAGTGGCCAGTCTAATATAAGGGAGCATGGTGCTTGGTTCTGTGGCCATACTCTGGTTTCTGGTTTCTACTAGCTAGGAACTGGCTTCAGTTGCTCTATTCCTTGGATCCCTTTCTTCTCTAGCTCAACTGTGTTTTTATCTAACACTTTTCTTACTCTGTCTGTGGTGTTATATTTAGGCTTCACTGCAACTGCTGATGGGTGATCCTGTGCTCTGACCCACACCTTCTGTCCTACCCTGAATGGGGCCTCAGAGTCTGACTGTTCCTCTTTATCCTCAGAGCTCCGCCCAACTTCAGGCGTGCTAAACCATCGTTGGTTGAGCTCTTCTGAGGGGGAGGGTCTACCAGCTCTTCTCCTGTCATTCAAGGCCTGACCTATCTCCACAGTTTTAGTACTCCATTCTTTGGTATTAGCATTTTTAGCTATCCAATTTTTGACTAAACCTATGGTTCTTTCTGCTACTCCATTGGCTTGAGGTGTGTAAGGAGGCGAATAAACGCGCATGACCCCAAAAGTCTGACACCAGTGATCCACCTGTGCATTGCGGAAGTGTGTCCCATTATCGGTTCTCAACTCTTTTGGAACTCCTAACGACCCACAGACTTGTTCCAGCATACTAACAACACTGTTGCCATTAGCTTTTCTAGCTGGTTTTACCACCACGTACCCTGACATCGAGTCTACTAGCACTAGAAGGTATTTCTCTCCTTTCTTGCCTGTAACTCCCATAGGCCCAGCTACATCCATGCATACTGAGCCCCATGGTGTGGTACTTTTGATGGTTTGTCCATCCACTCGGTGTCCTCGCCTTCCTGCGTTGTATTGACCGCATACATCACAGTTTTGTAACACCTTGCGGACCTGTTTCAACGGGATCCTGAGCTCCTGACACTCCAACTCCTTACGTGTGGGTTGTACGCCTGCATGACCTAGACCCTCATGCACGCTCCGTACAACCTGCTCCACGTATTTCTCTGGGACCCTCCGACCTTCGGAGGTTCTGTCCCACTCCTCGATCCCGACAAAGACTATTTTTCTCTGCTGTACATAGCGGTCAACTTCTTCGTTGCCTTGCCAGTATTTTCCCTCTCTAGTGTGGGCTTTCTGGTGCTCTACTTCTAACTTCAGATTTAGCCTGATCTCAGCTATTTTCTTCCACAAGTCATGGTGAGCTACCACTTTGCCCTTCGCACTTTCAAATCCATTTTCTTCCCAGATGGCTAGATCCTCATTTAGAGCTTGTGCACAATAGTGGCTGTCTGTCACTACTTTAGCTGTTCTTATCTTCTTGTGAGTTAGTTCTAGCAGTCCTTCGAGTACTGCCGTAACTTCGCCTGTTTGTGCACTACCCTGTACTCTCCCCCTTCTACGGCAGCACTCGTTCCCCTGATATTTGAGGATAAATCCCCAATGTGCTACCTGATCTGACCCTTTTTTGGATCCATCTGTGTAGAGAGTCCAGTCGTGCTGCTTCGGTTCTTCGGGCACTTCTTTGGCTGCTTTTTTACTCACTGGCTGTGCGGGTCCTATCTCCAAATCGGGGTCTAATAGAATATCTTCCCATCTACCCCACCTTGTGTTAGTAGCCTTGGTACTTTCTATTGTCCCTTTTCTGAGATACTTGTGCACTTGGCTTTGTGTCACCACTCTAATAGGCTGCCCCTGGGCCAAATCTTTTAATGTCCCCCAGTATCTAGCAAGCACTGCTAGCTCTTTTTCTTCCTGAGGAAACTTTTTCTCTACTGAGGTCAAGGTGTAACTCCATAGAGTAACTAATCCACCGTTTCCGTTCTTCACGGCTATCATGGCATCATCACTGTCGCAGCTGACTTCAGCTATGAGTTTTGTCATTAGGCTTCTTGGTTCTAGCCTTACTGCTTCCTGAATCTTTTTTCTAAGTTCTTCTAAGTTCTGTTGGTTTTCTGCTGTCCAGACCCATGATTTTTTGCTATTTTGACTGTCATTCTCTTTTTTCTTTAGGCAGGCATACAGTGGTTTGGCATATCTCTGATAGTTAGGGACATGATCTCTCACATAGTTACACAATCCTAAGATCTTCTGTAAGTCGTTTTCTGACTCAGGAGGCTGAATTTGCTCGAGTTTTTCCCTATACCCTTCTGAGAGTCCTAGGTCTGCTGTCACTTGAAACCCTAAATAATTAACTTGGAACTGTCCAAGCTGACATTTTTTCAAATTCAGTTTCAATCCTGCCTCTGTGACTCGCTGCACCACTTTAGCTAACCTCTCCAGGTGCTCTTCCTCCGTGTCATCCGCGATAAACACATCGTCGATGTAAATTGTGGCGCCTAAGTCTTTGAGCACGTCCATCACGACCGACTGAAATACATTAGGAGAGTTTTTATATCCCTGCGGTAGCCGCTGCCAAACATAACTTTTTCCCTGGTGGGTAAAAGCTGTCTTTCCCTGTGATTGTTTTGCCAGCCTAAGAGAGAAAAATCCGTTTGCTAAATCAATGCAAGATTTGTACTTTTTCACTTGTAGAGTTTTTAGGGTGCCCTGCGGGTTGATTAAACTCGCTCTGTTGGCTACTGTTCGTCTGTTGAGGGCTTTGAAATTAATCACTGGTCGCCACCCTCCTCCTGCTGATTCGGGTTTCTTAACTGCTTGGATCGGGCTGTTAGTTATGGGGTTTGTTTCTTCCCTAATAATTCCTAACGCTCCTAATTCTTTCACAATTTTGTTCATTTCTTCAACTGCTCCGGGATTTAGAGGATATTGTCTTACAGGTGGGTGTACTCCTCCTTCGATTATATGCACAAACTTTGGGCCTAGATCCCCGCAATCATTTTTAAATCTGGCTATTGAGGCTTTCTCTAGTATTTGTTTTAACTTCTCTTTCCCAGCCGGGGAGAAGTCACTCTCATCTATTTTTTGTTTTGTCACTTCAGGGATATTTACAGGTTTATACCAGTCTTCGGACTCACTTTGTTTGTGTGTGAACCCTATTTTTACTAGCCTAGATTTTAACTTCTCTAACCTTCTATTTAAGGCTCTCCGATTCTTTTTTGGTTTCTTTAGTTCTTTCAGATCGGTAATTGTCATAAGGTTATAAGGCCCTTTTATCCACACAATTCCTTGCCATAACCCGTAAGGCATTGTTTCAATTTTTCCATTTGCTAACTGAACTGTCAGGTGTCCTACTGTTTTTAGGTTTTTGCGGGTCATAGACACCTCAGCTCCGGAATCTATTAGGTAAGGTTCTCCCTCTACTTTAGTGTAGATTTCGTCTCCCTCCCAATAGGCATCTTCCAGAGTGACCCGCAACCTATCTGCCATTATTTAGCTGGCCCTCCATTCCCTTTCTCACGGGATTCATGGAGGGCTCTTTTTTCTTCTGGGGTTAGTTTTGCATATTCTTCCGGGGGTAGGTATTTACCTCCTTTCTGTGGTGTGGAGATTGAGGCTGGAGCTGAAAATCGTTTTGGTTGTTGGTTCCTATATTGTGGCTCTGATTGCCTGGGTGGTCTCTCTCTGTACTGTGTCCCTTGCTGCCTCGGGGGCTGTTCTCTATATTGTGGCTGTTGAGGGGCTTTTTGTGTCGGCTTTGGTGGTTTTTGATTTTGCCTGCTCTCACTTTTCTTCTTTTCTTCCCAGAACAGCTGCTCTAGGTCATACGATTTTACTGCCTGGTCTATCTGGGCGTCATTAGTTTCATGAGGCATTCTGGCAAAGGTGAGCTCTCCCCTTCTACCCTTGGATACGATCCTTAAGGCTTTAACATACCTTTTAGGGGGAATTACTTGTTTAAGTTGATACCAAACCGGGGTAAGGCGTTGGCCTTGATCCATGCGCATCCTAGCCCGCTGAATGTGAGAATCTTCGTCATCCATATCTTCCAGGACT
>NW_023624007.1:0-4033 GCF_014905685.2 Nematolebias whitei | reverse complement strand
TCCACCCCTTAACTGGTAGTTGTAGCTGTTCCCAACCATAATAGCTTACACACCAGGTGCATATAGTTTAAGGCCTTATGTAAAATCCCCTTCATAAGCCCACCTTAAACCACATAATTGCATGACACATTGAACCAGAACGGCACAGGCTGGACGTCGCTGGAGACAACCTTCGCTGGAGGCGACCTGCAATCCTGACGTTGGTCTCAACTCTTCATCCAGTGGCCGCTTCTTCAGTTCAATCCAAGGGTACCCCTCTGTATGCTGATTAATCAACACTTCCAATCGCTGTGGATTTACCGTTGTGGATTATATGACTTTTCCAATGGATTACAGACTCTGTTTCCAAGGGGTTAAAGCATTGCTACAATGGAATTATCGAGACGATATGGGATTATAATCAACACAATGGAATACCAAGAACATTGTGGAATTACCTTGACTTTGTTTCCTTGCTGGATTACTTCTGACTTTGGTCTTCCTTGATGGATTACTTCTGACTTTGGTCATCCTTGCTGGATTACATCAAGCTCAAGGACATTTGAAGGTCTAAGTTCACGGTTGGAATTCATCCCCATGGACAGGTGACGATTTCCAAAGGGGGGACTGTAGTGAACCTGATCTGACCCTGATCTGACCCTGATGACCTCAAATCTATCAGATGGACAGAGACTGTTATTTCATCTGATGACTTTCTTTCTTGAATTAATCAAGCAGAAAAGACAATCCTCTATAATCATTACTGTTTACAAATGTTGGATAATCAAATTGTGTTAGTTCCATTCAATGCTTACAGGTTGAAAAAGAACTACTCATTTTATTTTACATAAACAGTAAGTAATGATTTTTATTCCTCATTCAAAGAAGAAATCAGGTTAATATGCATTTCTTGATTTTCTGTCTTCAATGAGCAAGCTGTCGTAAGTATGTGAAAGTTGAAGCTTCGGTCAACTAAATGTTTACTGAAAATGGGATGTCATGTTTTACTATTTGGAAAGATACAACAGAGTGAGGCTCCAAAAAGTCTGCTGTTTCTCCAATAATCTTTTCTGTCTGTAAAACAAATTCATTCCCTGACCTCGACTTTTGATAATACCTTACGTCAAAAACCACACCTCTTTCTGGTCCATCCACGAATCAGAAAGCTCTAAAGTAAACCCGGAAGTAAACTCATTTAAAAATGTGAGAACTTCTCGGTTCTGTTAGAGAGTTGGAATCTGAGAAGAGTTGCTGACAATGAAGAGTTGCTGAGAGTTAAAGAATGAAAGGAGTTCAGAGTTCTTGGATGCAGAACGCGTTCAGGATGATTCAGAGACGTCTTGGAATTATAATTTCTGTTTGAACGACCCATGCACGACTCTCCAAGGATTTTGGCTGTTCTCAACGGAGACGCTGATACAGTCTGAAGGATTCTTACTGAGCTGATTATCGTCAAACCAGGTAAAGGCTTCTTCTTCGACTAAAGTGTACCGTGACCAAGCTGAGACCTGACGGAGCGTGCAAATTTCTGGTCAACAGATATTAATTTCCTCACATATTCCTCTGTAAGATAAATCTCCATTTCATCTTAAACTCACCTCTCTCTCTCATAAATCAGTACAGATATTTTAGAAATATCTGAAGCAAAGTCCTCAAATCACCGCCGCGTGATTTGAAGTTCATTATTTGTGAAACTTGTCTGTTATTATTTTCATATTTTGCCAAATTAATGTAAATGTTTGATGTTAAACTTTGATTCTGAAAATAAATGACCGCATTGATTTGATGGGTCAAAGATAATAACGTCTCTCGTTACATTTCTGTTAAATTCAAGGCACGACATTACACAGTCAGAAAGATGAGGAACTCGTGAAAAAGTATGCATATAAACGGGGATATATTGTCATACTACAACTAGTGACACGTACCCACGTGACTCACAACACCTACTTTCCTATAAGAGATCAACAGTATGCACTATCTGCCAGTCCCTCCTTCCAGTTCCTGATGATTCTCCTTCCTCCTCAAGATGTCTGGATTTCTTTTCTGGACCTGTTGCCTCATGACTGGATTGTAGATAAAGGGAAGGAAATGGATGGATGGATGAATGGATGGTATTCCATTTGTCCTTCTTTATGTACTCATTTGTTCATTTTTCATACCTGTTTTATCTTGGTCATTATTTGTAGAAGATTGGAGTGGGGGAGCTTAAGCCTGTCCCACCTGTAATGGTACAAGAGTTGGACAGTTCACATCACAGAAACAGATATGAAAAACAACCACTGGCATTCACATTCACTTCTACTCTAACACAAAAATTACATAGTAACTGAGAGTAAATGGTACATTTTCAACCTGTTAACAGCCATTTGTCCTGCAGATTAAGACATTTACAGCCAGCACACAAGCTTATGGTATGGACTGAGTTGGACTGAACCAACACATATATGTGGGAAAGTAGGTGGAGAATTCAGGAAATGTTTTAGTTTTACTTCATTATTTTGTATCTAAAAGAATAATAATATGAATTGATAAAGATTTTGTTGATGTCGGATTGCTTTTTAGTTTATTTTTGAAGTCCAACAGTGGGGACAAAACTTGCATTGCCACTCATGTTCTGCGTTCTCTGGAATAAGAAAGCTGGAACATTTTTTTAATTGGGAAAGTTTTATTTTCTTTTTGTTTGTTTGTTTGATTTGATTCATAGATTAAATTTAATTAGAAATTTTGATCTACTGTAGCAACGCCTTATCCTGTTAAATAGTCAAATTCAGGGGAAATAATCCATTTGCGCTGTTGATCACATGGCTTTTTTTCCTCTTTCAGGGCTTCTTTACTGTAATGTTACTACTCCCATGGGATATGGTTTCCAGCTGTTAAACGGGTTTGGTTGTTAGCTCCATAAATTACCTGTATGTGGGCATCACAAATAACTTCCACCAATTCATTTTTCCTGTCTCTATCTACATTCATTGATTTCTAAATCAATCTCACTGTTAGTGGATATGGTCTTTGCTTTCATTTGTCTTTATTATTTCTCTCCCCAGGTATTTTCCTATTCTCTGACCATTTTAATGCTTATCTGAGTCTGACAGGTGCTTCCACGGTGGAGCTGCAAATTGGTACACTGCTCATTCACATATAGTCAAACATTTCTAGCATAAATAGCTAATATGTGCTGTCTACGGGCACAAAGCACTTTATTGTAGGACATGTCAATAGGTCAAAATGATGCCTTATAAAAATATGGGATAATCAGGCAGACAAACACTAAGAAGAAGATTTAACAGCTTCAAACAGCTGCCTCCTTATTCAGGCTTACTTCCAGGCTGCTTTAGATGTGAAAAATGCCTAACTGGCCTTTAAAGAATACCTTTTTATATATAAATCGGGGTAATTAAAACCAACGAAAAACCAAAGAATTGAAACAAAAGGCTTAAAATGCTCCATTTTCTCACTGCAGCTTAGAATACAGATTAACTCTCTAATCCTTCTGTAGCAGCACGTTAAAGCATCACACTGATGGACGGCTTCTTTTCCTTTTGACTTCAAGGTGTGCATACTTATGTTAGAAGTGAACCTCAGGAGTAACGTGGACATGTGAGGATGTCGACAGATACATGTTCTAAAGAGAGGAAATGTACGTTGTGTTGATTAAGTTGTGCTGTTTGCTTTTATTTAGTTTTATAATCTACACTAAGAGTTTGATGGTTTCCAAAAGACTACAGTAGTCCCTCATTTATCGTGGTGGATCCGTACCCTGACGCCCTGCGATAAGTGAAAAACAGTGAAGTAGGGATAGTAGTAGTAGAAAATAGCTGTTTATTTTAGTATTTAAATATATACAGGTCCTTCTCAAAAAATTAGCATATTGTGATAAAGGTCATTATTTTCCATAATGTAATGATAAAAATGAAACTTTCATATATTTCAGATTCATTGCACACCAACTGAAATATTTCAGGTCTTTAATTGTTTTAATACTGATGATTATGGCATACAGCTCATGAAAACCCAAAATGCCTGTCCCAAAAAATTAGCATATCATGAAAAG
>NW_023624006.1:0-4033 GCF_014905685.2 Nematolebias whitei | reverse complement strand
GGGTTGTTTTTCTCTCACTAAGGTTTTCAGCTTTTTGTACTCACGATAACTGTCAGTTTCTGGGCCTGGGGCTTGGTTTTGTCTAGCCTGCCTGGGCTCATGGGTCGATTCAGGCATTTGATACGGTGGGTTTGTCTCGGCCGGGTATGTATCATCTTCCTCATCGGCCGATATTTCATCTCGCAATTTCTTCTCTGTTTCTTGGGCATACTTGTAGGCCGTCTTTTTCATTCTTCTCAGCATCACATCATGTACAATCCCTAAGTACGCGGTCCTAAACTTACTGGTTAAGGGTTTGTGGGCTGCTAAGGTGGGGTATGAGGGCATCATCAAAATGTTGGCCCACTCTCCCAAAGTAGCTTTAACAGTCAGTTCCACCGTTTCTTCTGACCTGTCTGCCCATACTGGTGGAATGTCATAGTGATTTTGGCCAGCTTCAGGGATGTAAGTTCGACGCCCATCACTCGCCTGCACCGGGCCCCAACTCAAGTCCCTGGCTAACCTTTCTGATACTCTATGTACGTCCAGTATTTCTACTTCCTTCTTTTGTCCTTTTCTTTGTCCTATTCTTAATGGCTTAACTGGACCGTCGTATTGGCCTGCTATTGATCCTAGACTGGCACTACCTTCGTCATCGGTTTCTTCCTGACTCGGGTCTACGTCTGGTTCTCCCTGAGAGCTCTCGTCGTCATCCTCCTCACTCTCTATGTTTAAGGGTTGTATTTTTGTCACTGTCTCTCTCTTTGGCTGTCCCTCTCGTGAGTCTGCTCCGCTTCTACGTCGTCTTGTGGTTGTACTTATCAGGTCATTTTCTGAGGGTGAGGTCAGGGACATTTTCGACCCCTGAGGACGGATCCCTAATGGGTCTTCACTTTTCTTGGCTCCTGGTGATGATCCCGGTGTCGATGATTTTTCTGTGTCTTCTTTCCCTGACTTTAGGGGTTCTCTAATTGGTCTTTCTTCTTGTCTTGTCATTGCGGCCACAACCCTGGATTTCCGATCTTCATCTAGATGAGTGGGGGTCACTATAATCATTTCTTTTAAGTGGGCTCCCGCTGGCATGTCTTTGGCCAGATACGTCATTGAATTGACCGCTATTCTCTCAGCCGTTTCCCACTGCAAATGATGGGACCGGAGCCCATCTATTCCTATCACTATGCGTCTGAAGCCGAACTCTATGGCTCGGAACACTCCTTTCTGCAGAGCTTCTAACATTTCCTTGAGATACCTGGTCTCATCGGTTGCTTCTTTATAGCTTCGAATTGGGATGTGTATTATTGCATAGTACGGAGCATCAGCTCCACTGGTCATTCTTGTTTTTGGCTCTTCGCTATGTGGTCCACCGGTGAGTTGTTTTATTTCAACTTGGTACTCCCTACCGGCTACTTTCTTTAAAGCTTTTCTGTAGGTTGAGTTATGGATTTTGTACTTATGATTTGTAAACACCAGTAACGCATCTGCCTCTATAGACCATGGTGTCCCTATCACTTGGTATACTCGGGTACCATTTTGAAACTTCACACATTGAGTCTCTTTCGGGAGTGGTTCTAGAACCTGTTTGAGCCCTGCTGTTTGCCTAATTTTTTGTTTCTTTTGCGAATTTTCTTTTTCCCCTTCCTCTTGACTGTAATCTGACTCAGGTTCTGGTTTTAAGTGTTTTTCTTTAGCCTTCTTTTTCCCATAAGTTTTTGGGGTTTCTCCTGAGGGGTTCTGTTTAGGGTTCTCTTGTTTAATCGGCTGGTTTTTTAGTGGTTCTGTCTGTCTCTGCTCTCGCCTTCCCTGTAACCCCCTTTCTGCCCACCCGGTTTCAGTGGTTTCGAGCCTTCCCATCCTGTCCACTATGCTTTGGGCGAGCAGGTCTAAGTTCTTGTCAACCTGTTTAAGATAGTCTTGACACCCTGTGCTCTCATTACTTTCTTCAGGTTCGTTTTCTTTTTTGATCATACTTGCTAATAATCTCAGTTGCTCTGCTCTGGTTTCCTCGTCTGTATCAGAATGGTATTTGGGAGTTTCTCTGTACGCACTCAGGTTTGGAGTGGAGCTCACGAACGTGGGGGGGTGATGAGAGGCTGGAGGGTAAACTCCCTGCTTTAGCCTCGTGCCTCCTGGGTTTTCTTCTTCCCTTTTAATATTGAGGGGGGTATATTCTTTAAAACCACGTCCTCTGGTTCGCTTTGGTTTTCTTCATTGTCCGACTCTTCGGGGGTTTGTACAATGGAGCTGTGCTCACTTTCAGGATCCATCTCTGATTTTTTCTCTTTTCTATACTCCCTCATTCTTGCCAATTCTTCTTCACACTCTTTATATTTTGCTGTTGCCCTGCATAGAGGGTTTGTAATGTACCCGTCTAATCCTGTCACTTTGGATATCATCTTTACTATGGGGTCATACTCGATTGAGGGGCTAATTACTGTCACTATTGTCGTCTCTTTTTGTGCCTCTATCTGTTGCACCCACCATTGTAACCATCTTTTTACTTCTTTTTTTGATTTTGCTTCGCCTGGGTCTTTTACCACCACTGTTTGGATTCCCTTCCGGGTTTTCGTACAGCAAAACCTTCCTTTTTCTCTTACAAATTTTTCCAGTCCTTCCTCCAGAACTTTTCCATCTAGCTGGGGATTACTTTCTCTTAGTATTCCCCTCACTACTGGATTCCAGGTATGATACCCTTTTCCATATAGGATGACTTCCACCTTGGTTACTCCTACTGGTTTTCCTCCTGTACTTTGTACCATTATCTTTTGGCCATCTGTCTTTCCTTCTTCTGGCTTCTGTTCTTCTTGGCTCGCCTGAGCCGGCTCGGTTCTGTCTGGCTCTACACTCGTAGATGCCTCTCCTGAGGCCATCGTTATGTCTTTTCTTGTCGGGTCAAGTTTGTCGGTCCTCAAAGTCTCCAGACTTTATCCTAACGTTTTGGACTAGGACAGACTAGCTGCTTACCTACGATTCTGGATTATGGTCAGTAACCCTCGTAAGCCTTCTACCCCTCCTCACTAGCCTCTAGTGATCTATTGGGGGTACTAACTGGGGGGTCTCCCAGTCACTGACAGCTCCTTACTCTCTAGAGCTGCTCTATCGACGCCTATCAGTCCTTTGTAGCGCGTCTTCACTGCTGGGACTGTTCTGGTCCCATCTGGGGTGCCATGTCTGCTTTCCGATGAGCAAAAGGTAACCACTGGAATTAGCGATAAGCACCTTTGCTTGCAGCCTCTCCTCCAAGGGGTCCGGGAGTTTACTTCAGCGCCATGGTATTACCAGCAGCTGTCTAAAATAACCTCATTAAGGCTGCGGCGAGGTGATTCATCCAGAATATTAACGACCTTAAATCCGTGAGTCACACCCTGATCTCACTCTGTTACCTCGACCCTTCAAGCAGCAGGGAATGGGTCTTCTGGTCCAGAGAAACTCGCGTTGTGGCCGCTCACCTCTCACATTAGCATTGCAATTGTTAACTGTTCTGGTAATCTTTAGGGCCCTGGAAACGGGCTCAAGGGTGTTGTTTATCAACTAGGAAACCTTTAAAAAAACCTCCTGTTATTGGTGTTGTTAAGTGAACCAAGCATTTCCATGTTTTGCTCTTTAAGGGTGAAATAATAGTCCAGATTTGTACGTTTTGCTTTGCTTTTAATCAATAGTTTGCGCAGGGGTACAGCAACAGGCACAATTTTATAATGAGTAATTTATCATGAGTACATAGGATACACTTTCTTCCCTAAACAAGGCGATGACTACTATCTGTGGAAATTCTAAACCTCAAGAGCCCTTGAGGGTTTACAGATACTGCCTTCACATAAACCTTTCACAACTCAAGCCAAAAAATGTTCTCTCTCAGCTCCCTCATGAACCAGAAACACCTTCGAGCAAATCTCACTAGTAGCCAATTTAGTACTCCCAAATTTATCCTGTATGCTGTTCTTCCAATTTGATGAAACAATTTAATTAGAGCAGAGTAAGAATGAGGTCGTCCGCTTACCATGATTTTGGAATGCCCCTTAGTGAGACACTTGTGGGGGTAAGGGCAAATTTCCTGTTC
>NW_023624005.1:0-4034 GCF_014905685.2 Nematolebias whitei | reverse complement strand
GTGTACCGGGTGGTACAGTGTCATATTGCCAATCTGCATGTGAACCATTGCTATAGCTGTCAGGGTTGTTTTCTTTTCTGAGAGACCCTGCATTTCTATAGCACATTCAGAGAGAGGTATTATCCTGTTAACACTGGCAGCGGCCGTCCTCAGCTCCTCGAACAGTTTAGCTGACATAATTGTTATGTCTGCCCCACCGTCCAAGAGTGCTTCGTGTGTGAGGACACCTTCGAGTGTTACTGACAGGTACGCCTTTTTGGCGACCCCCCTTCTGATAAAGTTACACAGAAACCTTTTGGGTTTTTTCTGACGCTTCTTCACGCGTTCAGCCTTATCTGTGTAATCTTGGTTTGTCTGAACCGTCAGCACAGCAGAAGCTGTTTCTGAGTGTTCAGCTTGCGATGACTCGTCATCATTCGTGTGTGTGTTTACCCCCCCCTCTTCCGATGAGGGGTTGTTTGAGGCAACAACAGCAATGTCTTGGTGTGTTCCACCGACATCTGTTATGTTGTCATTCGCGCCCTCAGATGTAATAGGAATTACATTACTGCAAAGTGCTCCTGGTTGGGTTCCCGTGTCAGTGTGTTTCAAAGTTTCTAACAACCTGCGTAGTTTCTCTGTCTCTTCCGAGCTCAGAGGTGTAGGGCCTTGTTTCTGGAACTTTTGTGATTTATTCGCCTCGGATCGTTTCATCCGAGGTGGGGGACGGTCAGGTACGTCTTGCGGGGGTTCCTTTACGTACTGCCCCTGATGATATGGTTTCTCATATCGTTGCGTCCTGCGCCCACCCCTTTTTCGATAATCACTGTCTTCCTCTGAAAGAGGAGCCTTTTTGTCCCAGCGTGCACCTTCAGGACGCGGTTTGTTAGCTTGAACAGACTGTTTCCTCTCTTTCTTCTTAGGAGGAGGCGGCGAAGCACGTCGTCCTTCTAGTTCAAGAGGGAGGGGTTTAACCTTTACACTAGGAAACACTTCTATGGGCGTCTTAGCATGAGAACATGCTTCAAACACATTCACAGCACACTGCTTAATCTCACTGATGGATTTTTCTCTGAAATTTGCCATCATTTGTACTGATTTTTTAAAATCAGAGTGGAGATTTTTGCTGAAAACAAACTTAAAACCATCATCTTCTTCCATTCCGGTCTCATTTCTGTTACCAAAATAAGCTTGGAAGATTCTTTTGTAATAAACTTTTGGATGTTCAGTTTTACCCTGCGTGACCTTGTCTGCAGCCGGGAAACCAGCAGGTCCCGTGCAGGGGTCGTATTCTCTGATCAAAGCTTCACACAGAAGGTTGTAATCCCTCTTCGTTGCATCTGGTAGACACTCGATGAAGGTGATCACCTCTCTGTCCGAAGTGAGCCGTATCAGACTGATCTTATCCTCTGTCGTAGCATTAGGATAAGAGCCCAATCTGAAGTCCAGATCTTTGAGATACGCTTTTGTTCCAGCTGACCCCATCGGTCTGGGAACGAAACGTTGTACATATTTTGAGATCTTCTGCAAATCATCCATTGAAGGAGACTGTATCACCGGTCTAACTTGTGTGACTGGTGGTGCAGACTGGTCAAGGCCTGCCCCTACCGCCCATGGTGGGGGTGGGGGTGGCTGATAAGGGTTGGTAGGAGGAGGTGCATATTGGTGCAGGTCTGTCCCCACCCTCCGAGATGGGGGTGGAGAGGACTGCATGGTGTCAGGAGGAAGAGGTGCAAGTGGGTGCAGGTCTGTCCCTACCACCCGTGGTGGGGATGGAGATGACTGCATGGTGTATACCGATTCAGTGAGTTGATATCGGTGCAGGTCCATCCCCACCGCCCGAGATGGGGTTGGGGGTGGCCGCATGGCGTTAGGAGGAAGAGGTGCAAGTGGGTGCAGACCCGTCCTTATCCCCCGGGTTGGGGGTGTTGAAACGGGGCTAAGGGGAGGAGGTGCAACAGCACCTGTCTGGGGTGGTTGTAGCTGACCCTGTTCGTTTCTGAGTCTCAAACCAGCTTGCTCCATGTCAGAAATCAGGTTTGTAGCTGTAGCAAGTTTCTCCTCACAAGCTGTCAGGCGCTTATGTGTCGTCTGATTTTCACCTTGTAAATTCAGCCAATTTCGGAGTATTATCTCCTTGTCTGCCTTGCAATCGTCCAGCTCCTTTAATCCGGCCTGCAATCGTGCTTGTAACATATTGTTATCTGCACACGCGGCTTGGTACGCCTGTTCCTTAGCCGCAATCCTCTCCTCATATGATTGAGCCTGTTCTGACAGCTCAGTCTTTGAGAGGTCCCTATCAGTCTGAATTTGTTGTTTCAGCAACTCAGATGCATTCAACAATTCGTCACACCTCTCCTTTTCAGACTCATATCCGCCGAACAGCAAGACATTTCGCTCAACCAGACGGTCCAATTCCGCCTTCAGAAGCAGAGCAATTTTTGCTAACCGTTCACGGCTGGATTTTGTGTCCTCCTTCACTTTAGCTGCTTTTGACAACCTCTGCAGCTCCTCATATCTTTGATCGTCATCAAGGTCTAGCAATTGGTCTAATTGTTTACCAATAATTGAATTTGTTAAAATATGTATAGCTGTCTAGACAGCATCTCCGGATTGTAAGGGGTCAGTGTTTACATCTTCGTCCGCCATTATCCGCTATTTAGAAATTAAATAGGAGATGTAAATGTTTAGGTGGTAAAAGAAAATCAGAAAAATCTCTTTTTCCTGATAAGTCTACTCTCATTTAGTGATTTATCAATTAAACGTGCGTTATCTTCTAGCAAATGAGTAAACTTTTTCCAACTTTGTGAATATCTGTAACTGTATCTCATTTAAAAATTTCTAAATTTTTATTTTGTACCTGTTTCTCAAGGATTTATCAGTGAATAAAAATTCGTTCGGTAAATGCTCTCTGCATAAATACCTTCATAACTTTTAAAATGCAAGATAACAGAGTTTATTCAACTTTTGAGGAACGGTTAATAACTCAAAAATGCCTTTAAAAAGAAAACACGTTTAATCTCACTAAAATAACCTAAAAACGAAGTGAAACCTGTGATCCCACGTCTTCTCCAGAAGATGTCAGTACAACCTCAACAATTTTAACTCCGACACTGTTTGTGTTGTCCACTAGGGGAGCTATAACTTCCTGTGGCGTTCGGTTGACATCCTGTTGTTAGCCGCTTAGCTTAAAGTTAGCTTCGGCTAACCTCGGTTAAAATCAACATTTCTGAACGGATATTTTACACAAACGTGGCAAAATTTTAGCAATTAGACTTCGAAGACTTAGACAGCGTGTCAGAACACAGCTTTACAGCGCTTTTCAGCTTTAAAAAGCTGATTTTATTTCCCTATGAAAACGAAATTTCACTTCCGGGTCACGTGACTGAAATCACCAATGAAAAAGCAGCGCAGGGTTGAGAGGAAGTTACGTAGGCACGCATTCACCCTCCTCAGCAAATCAGAGCGCTCCACCACAGCGAATTCAACCAATCATGAAACGTTAGCAACTAGCATGCTAGATTAGCGTCCACTTTTTCGTCTTGTAAACTGTCAAAATGCACTTTTTCTGTTAAAATTTGTAACGATTAACTCCGAGCTGTACGGAGTCTGTTACTCCGGTCTCAGAAACGTCTTTTAAACTATTTAAACAACTCGTTCGAACTTTTTCAGAACCGAACCGGTCCACAGAACCGAACCTCCGTCCGTTCTGACCTCAGTTTAAACAGAATACACACATAACAGGCGTACAATTTCAGCTTTCAAAAGACTCAACGACACAATCCCAGCTTTCTGTGAGCTTCCTGAGCATCACAGCCCAACACGTTAAAACATGCAGCGTTTCGCTTCAGCGGCGCAGCATGAGCTGCGTTTTAGACTTCAAAGGCGCAGCTCCAGCACGCTGCGTAAACATGCACTGTTTTGACTGCTACTTTCCACATGCCAACACTTAAAATCAATTTTTACACGGTTACAGTCCATTTATGAGCACGTGACGGGCCACCAATATGTAGATGAACAGATGCTCAGATATATTCATCAATTAACACGGATTC
>NW_023624004.1:0-4034 GCF_014905685.2 Nematolebias whitei | reverse complement strand
AACCCGTCTTAAACAGTATGAATATATCCTGCATATGTCATACTACATTTGGTGGCCCGTGACGGTTCATAAATGACGGTGTATTCGTGTAAAGATTGTTTTTACATGTTGGCATGATGAAAAACAGTTTATCAGCTGTGCTGAAACGCAGCTCAAGCTGCGCCGCTTGAAGAAACGCTGCATGTTTAAGCGTGTTGGGCTAGTGATGTTTTGAAAGCTGAAATAGTGTCATATGTCTTGTGAAAGCTGAAATTGTACGCCTGTTATGTGTAGCTAAGCTGATGAGCTGTGGAAAACGTTATTCTGTTTAAACTGTGGTCCAAACGGACGGAGGTTCTGTTGGTCCGGCTTGGTTCTGAAAAGGTTCGGACGAGTTTTTTTAAATAGCTAGAAAGACGTTTTTGAGACCGGAGTAGCAGACTCCGTACAGCTCAGAGTTGATTCGTTACATTTTTTAACAGAAAAAGTGCATTTTGACAGTTTAAAAGACGAAAAGTTGACGAACTCATTTCATGCTAATCTATCATGCTAGTTGCTGAAACGTTTTGTGATTGGTGGAATTTTGCTGCTGTGGAGCGCTCTGATTCGCTGAGAAGTTGAATGACGTGTCTACATCATTTCCTCTCACCCCTGCGCTGCTCTGTCATTGGTGATTTCAGTCACGTGACCCGGAAATGAAACTCGTTTTCATAGGGAAATAAAATCTGCTTTTTAAAGCTGAAAAGCGCTTTAAAGCTGTGTTCTGAAACGCTGTTTAGGTTCTTCGAAGTCTAATTGCTAAAATTTTGCCACGCTTGTGTAAAAAATCCGTTCAGAAATGTTGGTTTTAACCGAGTCTAGCCGATGCTAATTTTTAGCTAACAGCTAACGACCGGACGCCACAGGAAGTTATAGCTCCCCTACTGGACAACACTAACAGTGTCTGAGTTAAAATTAATAAGGTTGTTCTGCCATCTTCTGGAGAAACTTGAGAACACAGGTTTCACTTCGCTTTTTAGGTTATTTTAGTGAAATTAAACGTATTTTCTTTTTAAAGGCATTTTTGAGTTAATAAACGTTCCTCAAAGCTGAATAATCACTGTTATCTTGCATTTTAAAAGTTATTAAGGTACTTATGCAAAGAAGCATTTACCAAAGAGACTTTATTCACTGGTAATCCCTTTATAAAAGGTACAAAATAAAAGTTAACTTTTTAAAAATAGAAGCAGTTACAGATATTCACATAGTTGAAAAAGTTTACTCATTTGCTAAAAGGATAGTGCACGTTTAATTGATAAATCACTAAATAAAAGTAAATATATCAGACAAAGAGACTTTTCTGATTTTATTTATTTTGAAAAAACCTAAAACATTAAATTCTCCTATTTAATCTTTAAATAGAGGAAAAATGGCAAGCGACGAAGAAGAAGAGCATCTTTTAAACTCCCAAACAAATGATGATATCATTTTGGGGGCCTTACATATTTTAACAACTCCACTTATTGCAAATACAGCAATTACAACAACTCGATGAAATTCAAAGACATGAAGAGCTGAAAAGTCTGGCCGTAGGAACATTAGAGCCAGAGAGTAAAAAGCTTAGCCATGAACGGTTAGCAAAAATCTCTCTGCTTCTAAAAGCAGAATTGGATGAACGGTCGGAACGCCTTGTCTGGATGTCTAAAACACATGAGAGGGAGCTCTCAGAAATGCAGGCGTCATTACAAACACAATCTTATGAGAAGATTAGTGAAAAAGACCGTCAATACGAAGCTGCGTGCTCAGACAATGAACAGCTACAAAGAGAGTTGCAGCTCGCAAAAATGGAGCTGGAACAATGCAAAATAGATAAACACAATCTACAACAGCTACATATGCGTTTAGAAAGTGACTATTATACATCCCAGGAACATTTAAAAAAATGTAAGGAGAAACTAAAAGCAGCAACAGATAAAGGTAATGAAGTTGGGCAAGGTGATCTGGAATCCAAACCAGACCCTGAACAGAGTCGGGGTAATACACCAAAACCTCAACGACCTTTTTACTCACCCGGTGTTTTTAGACCCATCCAAACACCTACACAAACGGGCAGAGTAACACCCCCACAACCAATCACGCAGGTGAGACCATTGATATCTACTCCTTCAATGGATGATTTGCAAAAAATCTCAAAATATGTACAACGCTTTGTTCCTGGACCGATGGGCTCATCTGGAACAAAAGCGTACCTCAGAGATCTGGAGTTCAGATTGAGATCTTATCCTAATGCTACGGTAGAGGATAAGATCAGTCTGATACGGCTCACTTCGGACAGAGAGGTGTTTACCTTCATCGAGCGTCTACCTGATGCAACGAGAAGGGATTACAACCTTCTGTGTGAAGCTTTGATCAAAGAGTACGACTCCTGCACAGGACCAGCTGGATACCCAGCCGCAGAAAAGGTCACGCAGGGTAAAGCTGAACATCCAAAAGGTTTATTACAAAAGAATCTTCCAAGCTTATTTCGGTAACAGAAACGAAACTGGGATGGAGGAAGAAGAAGGTTTTAAATTTGTTTTCAGCAAAAATCTCCACCCTGACATACAAACGTCAGTGCAAATGATGGCAAATTTCAGAGAAAAATCCATCAGTGAGATTAAACAGTGCGCTGTGAATGTGTTTGAGGCACGTTCTCATGCCAAGACGCCCATAGAAGTGTTTCCTGGTGTAAAGGTTAAACCCCACTCCCTAGAATTAGAAGGAAGGCGTTCATCGCCACCTCCTCCTAAAAAAGGAGAAAAAAGGCAGTATTTTCAGACTAACAAACCGCATCATGAAGGTGCACGCTGGGACAAAAAGGCTCCTCCTTCAGAGGACGAACGTGATTATCGTAAATGGGACCAGCGGAGGACGCAAAAATATGGCAACCGAGAGGACCCATATTATCAGGGGACGTCCGGAAAGGAACCCCAAAAAGACGTACCTAGCCGCCTCCCACCTCGGACGAAACGTCCCGAGGCGAAAAAATCACAAAAGTTCCAGAAAAAAGGCCCTCCACCTCTGAGCTCGGAAGAGACAGAAAAATTGCGCGAAATGTTAGAAGATTTGAAACACACTGACAAGGGAAGCCGACCAAAAGCACTATGCAGTGAGGTACTCACTATTACATCTCTGGGCGCGAATGACAACACTACAGATGTCGGTGAAACACACCAAGACGTTGCTGTTGTTGCCTCAAACAACCCCTCATCGGATGAAGGGGGGGTAAACACACACACAAACGATGACGAGTCATCGCAAGCTGAACACACAGAAACAGCTACAGCTGTGCTGACGGTTCAGACAAACCAAGATTACACAAGCACTTCTGAACGCATGAAGAAGCGTCAGAAAAAACCCAAGAGGTTTCTGTGTAACTTTATCAGAAAGGGGGCCGCCAAAAAGGCGTACCTGTTAGTAACACTCGAAGGTGTCCTCACACACGAAGCACTTCTGGACGGTGGAGCAGACATAACAATTATGTCAGCTAAACTGTTCGAGGAGCTGAGGACAGCCGCAGCCGAGAAAAACAGGATAATACCTCTATCTGATTGTGCTATAGAAATGCAGGGTCTCTCAGACAATAAAACAACCCTGACAGCTATAGCAATGGTTCACATGCAGATTGGCAATATGACACTGTACCACCCGGTACACGTGACTCATGTTGACTCATTCCCATTTTTGGTTGGCCAGGATTTTATAAATCGCTTTAACGCGATTATAGATTATGGTGATCAAACAATGTGGACAACAGTGAGCAAACCACTGCCAATAGATACGCCTCCGGAGTGTGACACAGACTGCCCAACAGCAGGTACCGCGGAAGGCACAAAGGACTCCTCAGCCGAGGACACGAACCCGGTGAGTACTCCTTTGACATCATGTGAAACCAAAGAGACCCACCAAGTGGTCCAAACTCTGACTCAACATGACAGCCTCCTCTGTGAGCTGGAGCAGTCAGAGTCCACCAAACACTACCTACCACTGGTAGTTAAGGGTGTAGAGATCCAAGGGTCCCACACCAACGATGCTGT